>NT_080257.1:0-124933 GCF_000001635.26 Mus musculus
AAGAGGATTGTCAGTGGCTGCCACTGTCCAATTGTCTTCGTGGTTTTCTTCATCTTGACTGGCGGCCCTCTTGACGTGAGAGGCGTGGATCCAGGAGGCAATCCCATCAACTTTTACCGCAGTAGGGGTTGTCAGTAACACCAAATAGGGTCCCTTCCACCGTGGCTCGAGGCTGCCGGTTCGATGCCGTCTGACCAAGACTTTGTCTCCAACTCGGAACCCGTGGGGTACTGCGGTTGTCCCTGGGGTATAGGCTGCCTTCAGTTGGTCCCAAATTTGGGTCCTAATCACTTCTAGGGCCTTTAAATGAATAAGCAAAGAGGAGGGTAAGACAGGGTCAGAGTCGGAAACCAATGTTCCACCAGCTTCCATTAAGGGGGGAGGTCCTCCATACAGAACTTCGAAAGGAGTGAGCCCGAAACGTCCAGGGGTGTTTCGGGCTCGGAAGAGCGCAAGAGGGAGGAGAGCCACCCAGTCTTTCCCGCCGGTCTCAATGGCTAATTTAGTCAAGGTCTCTTTTAAGGTCCTATTCATCCTCTCTACCTGTCCTGAGCTTTGAGGGCGGTAAGCACAGTGTAATTTCCAATCGATGCCCAACTGAGTGGCCAAGCCCTGACTTACCTGGGCAACAAAGGCTGGTCCATTGTCGGACCCGATTACCTTAGGGATTCCAAATCTTGGCAGGATTTCTTCAAGGATCTTCTTGGCCACAATCTGGGCAGTCTCAGTTTTAGTGGGAAACGCCTCAACCCATCCTGAAAAGGTGTCTACAAATACTAACAGATACTTGTTACCATACATTCCAGGTTTAACTTCAGTAAAATCTACCTCCCAATACACTCCAGGACGGTCTCCCCGTTGTCTCTTTCCAGGTTCTTTATAGGCTCTAGTCGCATTAGTGAATGCACATGGTTTGCAGGAGTCTATAATCTTTTGAGCCTCTGACTTCAGGTTGGGGACTTGGTATCGGGAATTTTTAATTAGTTTCATCATTTTTTCAACTCCCAGGTGGGTGAATTGGTGTAGTCCTTTCACAAATTTTATTCCTTCTTCGGGAGTCAATTCTATTTTCCCTTCAAAAAAGTATGGGAGGGGATCACTGGTCCACAATAGCTCTTTTATGTTATACCTTTCATCCTCAGGGCTTTTGGGCGGATCACCTTTTTCAGTTAAGATCATGGCCCCTTGAGCAACTTGTTTTGCCACTGAGTCTGCCATTCGGTTGCCCTTGGCCACCAAGTTTCTCCTCTTTGGTGGCCGGGGCAGTGGATGATGGCTACCTTCTTAGGTGCATGTATGGCTTCCAACAGGGCCAGAATTTCTTCTTTGTTTTTAATGTCTTTACCAGCCGAAGTCAATAGCTCTCGCTGCCTGTAGATGGCCCCATGGATGTGTGCGGTAGCAAAAGCATAGCGGCTGTCAGTGTAGATGTTAACGATCTTACCTTTAGCCTCTCGGAGGGCTTGTATAAGCGCTATAAGTTCAGCCTTTTGTGCCAATGTTCCTTCAGGCAAAGCGCTTGCCCAAATTACCTTTTTCCCGTCCACCACCGCAGCTCCAGCCTTTCGCTTCCCCTCTATCAGGAAACTGCTGCCGTCCGTATACCAACTGGGAGCTCCAGGCCAGGGTTGGTCAGACAGGTCCCTTCTGGTCCCAGTTTCTTCAGCGAGGATGTCTGTACATTGATGTACTGGGACGGAATCATTTGTTAGAGGGAGAAGGGTAGCTGGGTTGAGGATGGCAGGGGGCGCAAAGGTTACACGCTCATTTAGCAGCAGGCTCTGATAGTGTGTCATTCGGGCATTTGTCATCCATCTGTCAGGTGGCTGCCGCACGATACTTTCCAAGGCATGAGGGGCTACAACAGTCACCTGCTGTCCCATTGTCAATTTGTCAGCATCTTTGATCAGCAGGGCTACTGCCGCAATAGCTTTCAGACATGTGGGCCATCCACTAGCAACGGGATCTAATTTTTTTGACAGATAGGCTACAGGTCTCTTCCAGGGTCCCAGTGCTTGTGTCAACACTCCCCTGGCTACACCCGCTCTCTCGTCCACATATAGGACGAAAGGCTTAGTCAAGTCTGGTAATGCTAGCGCGGGGGCAGTCATTAGAGACGACTTGATAGCCTCAAAAGCTCTTTGGTGCTCTTCTTTCCACTCAAAAGGAACCCCTTCCTTAGTCAAAGGATATAGAGGTGCTGCTAGGGTTGCAAAGCCTGGAATCCAGAGTCTACAAAAGCCAGCAGTCCCCAGAAACTCACGTACCTGCCGTGGGGTGGTTGGCGATGGGATCATCATAACAGTCTTCTTCCGGGCTTCTGTGAGCCATCTTTTACCCCCTCGGAGGGTATACCCCAGGTAGGTTACCTCAGTTTGACAAATTTGTGCCTTTTTAGCCGAAACTCGATACCCCAAGTCACTCAGTTCTGTGAGGAGCCTCTCAGTTCCCTGGTGACACAACTCCTTCGAGGCCGCCGCGACCAAGAGATCATCTACATACTGTAGTAGGGTAAGCTGAGGGTTTCGAGCGCGAAAAGGCGCGAGATCCCGATGGAGGGCCTCGTCAAACAGGGTGGGGGAATTTTTGAACCCCTGTGGTAGCCTAGTCCAGGTTAGTTGACCAGTCTGTCCGCCCTCTGGGTCCCTCCATTCAAAGGCAAACATGAGCTGACTCTTAGGGTGCAAACGCAGGCAAAAGAAGGCATCTTTTAAGTCCAGGACTGTATACCATGTTCTCTCGGGTGGGAGAGAGCTTAATAAATTGTACGGGTTCGGGACTGTGGGGTGAATGTCCAGGACCCTTTTGTTAACTTCCCGGAGGTCTTGCACCAGGCGATAGTCATTGGTCCCTGGTTTTTGAACCGGCAGAAGTGGTGTATTCCAGGGGGACTGACAGGCCACTAAAACTCCTTGGTCTAGCAACCTCTGGATATGAGGCCGGATGCCCTCCCTAGCTTCCTTGCTCATGGGGTATTGTCTTACCGAGATGGGGGTGGCATCAGCTTTAAGTTCTACCACAACCGGAGGCACTTGTTTAGCCAACCCCATTCCTGCTTGTTCTGCCCAGACATTGGGGAACACAGTTAGCCAACCTGAAGAGACTGCATTTTTGGGTTGCTCTTCATGCAACCGGTACTCTTCCTCTGTGTTGAGGACAAGGCAGGCAACGGGGGCTTTTCCCCAGCTTACGTGTGGGCCTTCTGAAGTAAATTGGACTTGAGCCTTTAGCTTGGTTAGCAGATCACGCCCCAAGAGGGGAGCAGGACACTCAGGTATCACCAGGAAGGAGTGGGTCACTATGTTCTTGTTTATCTGTAGGGCTCGTTCGGTCGTCCAGGGGTAAAATTTACTACCAGTGGCTCCAATCACCATGGTCTTTTTAAAGCCTAGCTTGCCTAGGGGGCTAGTGAGTACTGAATGCTCTGCTCCGGTGTCTATCAGGAAGTTGACGGGGGTCCCCTCCACGGACAAAGTTACCCTAGGCTCAGGGAGGGGGTCTGAGCCCCGACTTCCCTAATCATCTTCTAGGGTCAGGACCTTGGATCGCTCCCGATTTTTAGGGCAATCTCTAGCCCAGTGTCCTTTCTCTTTGCAATAGGCACATTGGTCTTTTTCCAGTGGTATCTTTCTGCCACCTGGTGGTTTCACTGCCCTGTTGCCCAGGAGCCCTGTTTTACCTTTTCCTGACTGTCTATCATTTACAACTGCGGCCAAAATTTTACTCAAATTTCTCTCCTGACGGCGATCCCGTCTATTTTCCCTCTCCTCCATTTCTTTCTTCTCTCTCTCCTGCCTCTCTTCTTCTGTTTCCCTCTTATGATAGACTTTCTCTGCTTCTTTTACTAAATCTTGGAGCGTATGATCTTGGAGCCCCTCCAGCCTTTGCAGCTTTTTCTTAATGTCGGGAGCGGACTGACCAATGAAGGCCATGGCTTGAGCGGCTTTCTGTCCCTCTGACGAGGGGTCAAAAGGGGTGTACCTCCTATATGCCTCCATGAGACGCTCAAGGAAGACTGAGGGTGGTTCAGTCTGCCCCTGCAAGACCTCTCTTACCTTAGCCAAATTGGTGGGCCGTCTAGCGGCTCCTCTGAGACCTGCCACTAGAGTCCGGCGATAGACAAGGAGGCGTCCCCTACCTTCCGCGGTGTTGTAGTCCCAGTTGGGGCGGTTCAAGGGTAAAGCCTCATCCACGAGGTTAGGGAGGGCAGTGGGTGTGCCGTCCTCTCCTAGAACATTTTTTCTCGCCTCCATCAGGATTCTTTCTCTTTCTTCTGTGGTAAAAAGAACCTGCAAAAGCTGCTGACAATCATCCCAAGTGGGTTGATGGGAGAACATAAGTGACTCAAGGAGCCCAGTAAGCCCAGAGGGGTTCTCTGAGAAGGGAGGGTGGTTAGTTTTCCAATTATATAAATCAGAAGAGGAAAAAGGCCAGTATTGTAAAGGAATGAGATCATTAGGTCCTGGCGCTGGCCCTCCCACATGTGCTCTAAGTGGCAAGGCAACTGTTGAATCCGGCCCCCCTTCCTCCCCGGGGCTTTGGCCTCGGCGGCTCCGAGTCCCCCCCCGCCGGTCCCTGAGCCCCTCTCGCTATTGGTCCCTGTGGTGGGGCGGCTGCAGGTGGCTGCTGGGGCAGGGGGTAAGGGGGAGGTTGGGAGTCCATCCAGAGGAGGTCATCAATCTCTGGATAAATCTTGGGGGGTGCTAACGGGCCGGACTTCCCGGCTCATCAGATTGGGCAACCGCGACCGTCAGTTTCGAAGAATTTGGGGTCCAAGGCTTGACCCACGGAGGTGGGAATTGGACGAGATTCTGCCAGGTCACAATGTAGGGGATCTGATCAGGGTGACCCCCTTCCTCCTGAAAAACAATTCGCCTGACGGCGGCGATTAGTGACAAGTCAAAAGCACCTTCTGGTGGCCAGCCCACTCCAAACGTCGGCCACTCGGAGGCGCAAAAGGTCTGCCATGGACCCTTTCTGATTTCCACCGACTGGTTGTGGGCTCTGACCTGCACCTCCTTCCAATGCTCCAGAGTTAGAGAAAGGGGAGTGGACACAGATTGTCCCATTTCCAGAATAATAGTAGACACAACAAGAGCGAACACGAGACTAAGACAAAAAAGAAACCAAAAGCAGCGGCGACTTCGCGGCGACCACAAGCAACTCAAAGAATCAGATGGCCTTTCTAAGGCCGGCCGATTGAGACCTTCTGCACGAGGTGGGACTCGAACCCACGATCCCGTAACAAAACACGAGGTGGGACTCGAACCCACGGTCTCGCAACAAGGCGCAAGGTGGGACTCGAACCCACGATCTCGCAACAAAGCACGAGGTGGGACTCGAACCCACGATCTCGCAACAAGGCACGAGGTGGGATTTGAACCCACGATCTCGCAACCCCAGATGGTCTCTTGGCCTCCAAAGGGGTCCACCAGGCGTCCCTGGTCCTCCCCTGTTCCTCCTGGGACGTCTCCCAGGGCGAATGGACGGTGGACACCTGGACACGTCTATCCTTATCCACCCCGCGTTCCCTCTCGGAGCGCGGTCTCACTGAGCGTCCGCAAAACCGAAAATGCGATCGCACCAAACTTAGAAACAGAACACAGACACCAGACCAAGACAGAACAAAGAATCTTACCTTTAAGTGGGTCTAGGACCTCTGGGTGGTCGCGCTGATCCCGGACGAGCCCCCAAATGAAAGACCCCCGAAGGGAGACCCTCACTCAAGCCTCGGGACAGCCGCGAACCCAAGAAGGCACTGAGACCGAACTCAAAATGTTGAGGGCAAGATTTAATAAAGCAACAGCAAGAAAGTACATAGACCAGAGCTCTGGGGTCGAAACTCATGCACCTAGTATGGTGTAGAGGAGAATCGACTTCGAGCCAAATTTTTCACAGGCTTATATAGGAAAAACTCAAGGGGGGAGAGCGGGGCAGGGAAAGTACAAGTTTGCATAACTAAGGGGTTCTGCCAAGGGACAAGGTGTTCTGCCAAGGGAATTCTACGTAACTAAGGGGTCATGTCCTATTATTTGGCAATGTACCTGGTTCATTCTGAGGTTGTTCCAGGAGGCCCTTATCTCAAAAATGTTCTTGGAACAGTCTTTAGTTGGGAGGGTTCGAACTCTAGGATGAGGAGTTCAGGAATGCATTCTGGGGTGAAGAGTTCAGGAGTGTTCTGGGAACAATCTCTAGATGGGAGGGGTCGGGCTCCGGGGTGAGGAAGAGTTCAGTAATTTTTTATCTTTATTCTTCAGTATAAAATACTATGTTTATGCTTATACATCCAGTTTGTACAAGCTGGAGAATAAATAAATGCAACATAAAGCCTTGTCTAAACTTTTCATGAATTGTGCATGCTTTTTACTACTGAAATGAAGCAGAGGTTGCACTACAGAATTGGGCTTCCGGAGGCTGAGGAGTAAGCCTCCTGCTTGGGAGAGAATGAGTGAACGGTTTCCTTTTCTTGGCTTTTTATTGGGTCAAAGGAATTAATATCATTAGTGTTAATACCAATTAAGCCATGGTCAAATTCTTTCATGTTTCTTGAGGTTCAATGTAGCATTTGTCTCCTCTGTACCTTCTTCTCCCAATGTAAATCTCTGTAGGACATCAGGACACCTTGTTCATTGAAGTCACGGTCACTAAGAGAACAGGTTGGCTGTTCACTGCTGACACCCAGCTAGCACGTGATACTCTTTGGTGACCTGTTTTGTTTTCATTGCTGGGGTTGAACTCAGAGACTTGTGCCCACTGAGTAAACTTGGCCTGTTAAGTCTGAGGAATAGTATCTCAGTCCCTTAAAGAAGCATTTCTATTTTAATAGGTAAAAATCAGTTAAGTAGCTGCCTGCTTAAATACATGTTGAGAGCAAAGACTCTTCCTTCGAGCAGATGTGAGTAAAAGTCTGAGAAGCTGGACTAAACGCATGGAGACTGGGAGGCCAGGAACTGAATGAGATGGAGGAGGGTGGTTCTCCCACCCACCAACTCCTGCTAAGTCTGCCTATCAAAATGGTTCAAGAAATCCCTTAAACAAATTCATGAACGCATATTTAAACAGAGTGAGGAAAGAAAAATCCAATAAAGAACTCCATGAAAACAAAACAAAGAGTGGAAGGAAACGAGTAAAAAGGTTTAAGATGTGAAAATGGAAATAGAATCCATAAAGACAACTAACACTCAGGGAATTTTAGAAATGAGGAATTTAAAATTTCTGCTGTGAGCATATGAGAAAGTATCAAGAATGCAAACAGCCCACAATTGTTCATAGTCTATATAATGCATCTGTTATTGGCTAGTATCTTCCTCTACTTTCTGTAAAGCTATTCATCCCTCACCTGTTAATTGCTGAGGGGTATTAGGATTTGCATCCCCCTTGGGAATATTAAGTAGAGGCTTAAGTCCTCCAGTTTTGAGCTTAAAGTGAGGTCTTAGCCAATTATCATCTCCTAGAAGCTTTTCAAAATAATTTAAAGTAGGTAAACTATCTTTTCTTATTTGAATTTTCTGTGCCACAATTTGTTTAGGATATAACAGATGTTCCAAATATTGCAATGGATATTGTCTATTAATCTTTTCTGGAGCAGCAACTACTCCTCAAAATTTTAAAGCTTGTTATATAAGAGCAAAGGCTTGTGATAAAACTTCTTCAGATAGATCAGCTAATAAAATACCCATACAATGAATAATATACACTGAAGGATTCGAAGACCTAACTTCTTTTTTTGTTGTTGTTTTTTGGTTTTTGGTTTTTGGTTTTTTTTTTTTTTTTTTTTTTTTTTTTTTGGTTTTTTCGAGACAGGGTTTCTCTGTATAGCCCTGGCTGTCCTGGAGCTCACTTTGTAGACCAGGCTGGCCTCGAACTCAGAAATCTTCCTGCCTCTGCCTCCCGAGTGCTGGGATTAAAGGCGTGCACCACCATGCCCGGCTAAGACCTAACTTCTTGTATTGATGAAGAAACATTTTTTTTAACATAATGTAGGCCTGTTAGCCTTTCCCTGTGGCAAAATATTCCATTGATATTGCTTCAAATTCCACTGGTATTGTTCTTTAAAATTACATACAGGCACGTTAAATGGAAACCTTTTACAATCATGAAGATGCAATGGAATAGTATAAAAAGTCTTTTAAATCTATTTTATTCCTGTTTCTTGGAATGGCAACAGGAGTGGGTTAGTCATATTGTAATACTCCCATAAGTTCCTAGTTTCATTAACCTTTTGTAAATCTTGCAATAATCTCCACTGGCCTGATTTTATTTTTTAGATGTATTTATTTTTATTTATATGGGTACACTGCAGCTGTCTTTAGACACACTAGAAGAATGGATTGGATCCCATTAGAGATGGTTATAAGCCACCATGTGATTGCTGGGTATTGAACTCAGGACCTCTGGAAGAGCAGCCAGTGATTTTAACCACTGAGCCATCTCTCCAGCCCCTAGTAATTTGGAGTGGAGGAGGGTTTGACACAGGGTTTCTCTATATATCCTGGCAGTTCTGGAACTCACTCTGTAGACCAAGCTGGCTTCTAACTTAGAAATCCCCCTGCCTCTGCCTCCCAAGTGATGGGATTAAATGTGTGCACCACCACTACTGTGATTATCTTCCTAATTATAAATATAGTTGAGTGTCAGGGCACTCTGGTGGAGTCAGCTTGTGAGGCAGAAATGCCAAAAAGCTGCTCATGGGAAATGAATTTCTAGGACTCTCCTCCTGGATATTCTGGCAAAAGCCAACTCTCCAGTTTAGATCGGTTTGTCAGGCGAAAAGCCTGGAAGCTGTTTCACGAGGATAAGAGTCCAGGGAAATTTTCCTCCCAGAGTTATGGCATCTCTTTCCCTAACCCATTATATTCAAATTTCCACCACATTAATCTAGTGTATAGATTCACGTGCACTCTATTAAGCATCACCTTATAGTAAATGCCTTTTAAGATTGTATTCTAACAGAGCTAAAGTCTTTTCCCAGTGTTCTTAGATTCCAGATAGCAGCAAGGAGCTTAACCCATTCAGTAAACAATTAAGCAGTTGCCATTTTACTCAGCTGTTTACAGATAGAGACTAAAATTCTCACTGAGATAGAAATTCTTATTACAGACTACATTTCATGCCAAGAGCAAATTAGTATACTATACTGAAAATGGACAGACTCCAGATATAGATAAGAATTAACGAGGCCTAGAGAATTTTGGGGTCAGTGACACTACATTATTCTTGAGGCGTGTCAAGAGTTAACTACCCTGGGGCTATTAACTCTAAGTGTAAAACTCTTGCCTGCAGAAAGTGCTAATCTCTAATGTAAACATTTATCTGGTCCCTACAAATTCCCTTTGTAGTCACTCCTTGCATCTGTGCTAATCTCTAGTGTTATACATTTATCTGGTTCCTTTTGAAGTCACTCCTTTTGCACCTGGAAAAATTCAATGTGCCTTGTTCTGCAATTTATTCTGTATTATAAAAGTCTGATGCTCGACTGGAAAATTACATTCAGATTCAACACCTCTCTTGTGTGTTTGGCTGTCTGTCACTACATCCTAATCTCTGCCCATCTACTCTAGAGACTCTTTCTTACGAAGGCACAGGGGACCAGAGGGCCTGCGGCAGTTGAGTTCTAAGGAGAATTGAAATCTTTTACTTGTGATTGAATTGTAAACTGTAGCTCATAGAACATTGGCAATTTAACTATAAGTTTTAAGTTTCTTTTGCAATATCAGAACATAACCATATTTTTGAAAACAAAACCCAATGTTTAACAGTGTAAACAATCCATTCTCTCTAAAATCAATACCAAGTGCGTTACCTTCATGTTACCAAGTTTGGCTGCCAGTTCTTATATATGAATGCATGATTGTGCAGCTTTTAATACTTCCAGATTTTAAATCCTATCTTTATAAGTCTGTTTCTAGAACAGAAGTTATATAATATATTACCCCAATTTAGGGGTATCTATAGAGACCTATTTTCGTAGATTGGTTCATGCCATGTGTTGGTGTCTTGAATGACTCCAACCCTGAGTTACCAGGATTTTTTTTGGTTTTTTGTTTGTTTTTGTTGTTGTTGTTTTTGTTTTTCAAGACAGGGTTTCTCTATATAGCCCTGGCTGTCCTGGAACTCACTTTGCAGACCAGGCTGGTCTCGAACTCAGAAATCCGCCTGCCTCTGCCTCGAGTTACCAGTTTTAAGCAAACATTCTGTTACCAATATTACAAATTTTTAATCATACCAATAACTTATAACCCAATAACCTATATCCAAAACATACAGAACATATACATTTAAGACCAGTCAGAAAGAAATATGAAATGAGTGGACACCCACATATTATATATTTAGATTAGACAAAATTTTCTTACTTTCTCTAGCTGTAATTTCAAGGGAGGAACACCATGTTACCTGCTGAACCCAATACATACTGTCACAGAGATTTTTCTAAGAGAAATGACTATCAACTCCCTCTCCATAGAAGCTGAGAAACTGCTGGCTCCTTTAAGAACAGCTTTTGCAGATAATCAGCCCCTGGCAGGGCATCTTCAGTTGTGTTTGACTCCTAGGTACAGGTGCATGGCAACTTATCAGGGTTTTTGTGTGTATGTGTGTGTGCAAATTGAGACTGCCTTTAAAAAAGTGAGTTAAAACTAAATCAAGGGGTAAATGACTGAGCACATAAAGTTTTAATCAGTTTTTCTTTTCACCATGAAAGACAGAGCAACAATCAAACAATGAAACAAAAACACAGATAAAAATTGACATGGATAGATTGGTGCACCAGGGATAAACAATAGAACTAAATATGCCACTAAAGGGATTCAGATATCCTACCTGAGGGACCCAGAACCAGAACTAACATTCTTCCAGAAGGAGCCAGAGATGAAGTAGGATGTCTCCTGATCTCTTGTCCCTAGGAGAGCTCTGGAATGGCTTATGTTCATTTTCCTTCTATTTCTCCCAAACCATCCCAGACAGGGGAAAGGACTGCTTATCTGAAACCCACTCTCTCCTCATGTCAACACTCAACTATCTCTAATCAGGGTCCAAGACTTAAACCATCTATGTAAATTATCTTCACTCCTCTATATTTTAGCCTAACTCTAATCATACACAAAAAGCATTCTACCATTACCTTGCTCCATTCCTCCTTGACTGACAAAAAAAAAATGGCATCTGGCCATGCTTCCCTCAGCTGGCTTGCTAAGCCACCCAAACCAGACAAGCCTGGAGTCACCATTCTCATTCTACAGGTCATCAAATCCAGGGTGGGATGGCAAACCACTAGTGACCACTCCACAGTTTCACCCTCTGTCTTGCCCATACAAATCATTGCAAATGAAAAACACCAGACAGCCTTAATACTTAATATTAGCCAGACTTGTAGCAGGAAATCGCCAACTCCAATATGCCCATGCAAAGAACACACAACTCAGTTATAATATTTATTAGTTGGATACCTATATTGGGCAGATAGAACACTACACTACCTATTCCCCTTGATACTTGTGCCTCCTCCAGGCCATGAGGTTCTTCTCCATTTCCCTTCCTTCCTGTCCATCCATCTCGACTTTTCCTCTCTACTCCTTCTCTAAAACTTCTAGCCACACTTTTACCTTCCACAGCCCACTCACAGCTCTAGCCATTATTTGACTAGTTAAAATGGGAAGCAGGTTTATACGGAATCACCCAAGTGTAAGATCCTCTCCTCATCTGGGACAGGATTAGAACCAAAATACAAACAACACAAGGTAATCCACAAAAGGAATCCATGAACAGATTCCAATGTTTTAATCTGTATCATATTTTACTAGGGTATGGTTTTGTCTAAAGACCTGGTTTTGGCCATTTTATTAGTAAGGGTTTCATTGCTGTGAAAAGACACCATGACCAAGACAACTTCTGAAAAGGACGTTTAAATGGGGCTAGCTTACAGTTTCAGAGGTATAGTTCTTTATCATCATCACAGGAAGCATGACAGTGTCCAAGCCTACATGGTGTTGGAGGAGGAATGGAGCAACTTTATATGAAGGCAGTCAGGAAGAGACTGTTTGGCACTGGCCAGAGCTTGAGCATGTATATGACCACCATTCCAAGCCTCCACAGTGACACACTTCCTATAACAAGAGCACACTTCCTCCAACATAGAGAGGGACTACACAGACAACCAGTGGTGGCTGCCACATGTCTAAAAAGGGGAGAATGTAGTGACATCTTTCACAGTTTCTGGACACTGGTGTCTAAACTGAAGATGCCTTAATGATACTTACCTTCAGAGGTGACAGCCAAGGCAACTTTTAAATAATTTCCTGTAAAAATAACTCTTATTTGCATGTATTAATTGTCTCTGATGCTTTCTGCATTTGTTTCCTAACCTAGGACTAGTCCTGGAAGGTTTTAGCCTCTTTCAAATCAAATCTAGGCTTAGAATGTTCTCACCTCCTGCGAAATTTGGCTGAGTAAGCTCATCACTTTCTAGTTCTTTCTGATCTCTGGCTGCCTGGCCTAATTTGTTCTGGCTCATAGCTCCTCTCCACTGTAACTGCTTCAATCTGGTTTTTCTCAGCTTCTCTAGAGATAAGTTTGGTCTCATACTAACTTTCACAATCAGTTCTAATCTTCTGTCTCCTTCTCACTCTCTGGCTTGCTCTGAATTTACCTCTGTCTATCTTGTTCTCTCTCTTCGACATATCTCTGCATCACTGTCCTTGTAAAACTGCCCTCTCTCCTTTTCTCTGCACTGATCGCTTAGTTTCCCTTTCCTTTTTCTTCTCATAACAGTTGGGCATAGCCTCTTCTGTCTAACCTTTCTCTGATTTTTCAGTTTCTCTGCACACTTGGGCTTCTTGATACAAACTAACTTTATCTTCATTTTTGGCGATTAAAGGTGTATTCTAAAGGTGTGTATGTCTGTATTCCAGCCAGAGAGATTAAAGATGTGTGCCAAAATCTGAGTTACTCTACAACTAAAAACAGGGTTTTTTTTTTCAGCAAGCAACACAATTTTGGGGTTTACAGTATGATCAAATATGCTGTAACAGCTTCCTTTTGGGGTCAGATGTATCAGGCTCCTTCTAAGTGTTTTGGGAATGAAGTGATCAAAGGAAATCTTAGCAGTCAGGATCTCAGGTTGAGCACCCTCTGGAATTCTGTGACCACTGCCCTCTTCCTTGCCCTGAGGGGCTCAGAGACCCTAGTGTCTCAAAGTGTAGTCTCTGGAATTTCTGTGGAGCCTCCAGGAAAGTTTTAGGGTGTTCTTCTGAGAATTCTTCTTGAGCATGAATTTATTTTATTGTATTATATTGCATGGAATTTCCTTTTAGATATTACATCCCAACACCAGTTTTCCCTTACTCCTTTCCTTCAATTAACTTCCCCCCAGACTTCTTCTTCTATGTCTACTCCTTTGCTTCTTTTCAGAAGATAGTAGACCTGCCGAAGATGTCAACCAAATGAAACAGGTTACAATAATACTGACACATGCCCTCATACTCAGGGAGGACAAAGCAATGCAGTAGGAGGAAAGGGATCCCAAAAGTAGGCAAAAGATTCAAAGAATTGTAGCGTGTAATTATAAAAAATAATCCACAATATGTCTGGCTACTTGCTTTCAACCGAGATCTCACCTGCCCCCATGGTTTCTGCTGCAAACTGGCTGCCAAGCTGCCCAGATCTTCCCAGTCCAATTGCCTCCTTTGGGTAGTCAGCAGAAAGCCTGCTCTTACTTGCACAAGTCCCTGTAACCCAGTAAAATAAAACTCCAGAGGCTTGTAATTTATCAGTCAGATTTATAACACTAAATCATCAACCCCTAAAATGATTACACAAAGAATTCAAAAGTCGACTGGTAATAGGACAAGCTGCATACCTAGACAGGGCAAATGTATGCCAAATTACTCAATTGCCCTTCAACAATATCCATAGCTATCTGTGGCTCTTTCAGACCACGAGGTTATGGTTCATCTTCTTCCTTCATCTTCTCTCCATCCCCTGTCTTGTTTCTCCCTTTCCCTGTCTCTGTTTCTACCCTTTCTAAAATTTTCACTCTACTCCCTCCTCCCATTGCCCAATCACAGCCTCTAGCCTTCTATGACTAAGAATTCACCTGACTGCACGTGACTATGGGCACTCTTGAGGGAGCAAAACATACTAACAGCAGTCTACAAGAGACAGGCCCTCCTCCCACTGTTAGGAATCCCCCCAGAACACCAAGCTGCTCAACTATAGCATACATATATGTGTTATATGAACACACACACACACACACACACACACACACATTCAATGATGCAGAGGTCTAAGAGTCTTCACCCATTTGTGCTCCCTGATTGTTTGTTTAGGCTCTGGGATCCTCCATGGGACCTGGTCAGGTTGACTAGTTTAGGTTAGTTGATCTTTTGAGCCTGGTATTTATATTATCATTGATACTTCTGCCTTCTAAAATCCAACCTCCCCTTCTTTTGCAAGATTCTTTGATTCTGCCTAATACTTGGTTGTAGTTTATTTCATCTGCTCCCATATTTTGCTAGATGATGTTTCTCTGGTGACAATTTTTCTTTTAGGCTCCTATCTAAAAATATAGCAGAGAATCACTAGGAATTGCTCCATTGATTTTCTTTTCCGGTTGTATTTGTTTCTGAATCTTTTCAGTTTCATGAGATCCTATGTATTAGTTATTGATTTTAGTGACTACACTGTCTGTCAGTATTCTGCTCTGGAAGTTGTCTCCTTTGACAATGAATTCAAGCCTGTTTCTCACTTTCTCTTCTATGAGGTTCATTGTACCTAGTTTTATCTTGAGGTCTTTGATCCATTTGGAGTTGAGTTTTGTGCAGGGTGAGAGATATGTATACACTTTCATTTTCTACATGCAGTCTCCAGTTTGACCAGCTTCTTTTGTTGAAGAGGTTGTCTGTTTTGCATTGTGTAATTTTGGCTTTTTTTTAATCAGTTTTTAATATGGTTGTTGGTTTACATATGGATCTTCAATTTGATTCCATTGATCATTGAGTCTGTTTTTATGACAATGCCATGCTTTTTCTGTTACTATAGTTTTAAACCTTGAGATTTGGAATGGTGAGAGCTCCTGCAGGCCTTTTACTGTTTGATTTTGGTTTAACTCCCCTTGGTTGTCCTGTCTTTCCTTCTGAAGTCGAGAATTGTCCTTTAACAAATTGGAATAATTGCATTGGATTTTGGTGGAAATTGCATTGAATCTGTAGATTGCTTGTGGTAGTATGGCTATTTTCAATTATGTTAATTTTAGTGATTCATGATTATGGGAGATCTTTCTATCTTCTGAGATTTTCAATTTGTTTCTTCCAAGACTTGAAGCTTTTATCATATAAGACTTCCACTTGTTTGGTCAGAGTTAGCACAAAGTATTGCATATTGCTTGAGACCATTGTGAAAGGTGCTGTATCCCTCATTTCATTCTCAGTCTGTTTGTCCTTTCTATAAAGATGGGGTGCTGAGCTATTTGTAGTTAATCTTGTATTCAGCTAGTTTGTTGAAAGTATTTTTCTGCTGTAGGAGTTCTCTCGTAGAATTTTAGGGTCACCTATATATCCTATCCTATCATCTGCAAATAACATTTGACTTCTTCCTTTTCAATCTCTTTTCCCTTGGTCTCCTTCACTTTCCTTAGTTCTACATAAGACTTTATGTATTGTATTAAGTAGATATGGAGGAAGTCCACAATCTTGTTTTCATCCTGATTTTACTGGAATTATTCTGAATTTCTCACCATTTAAGTTGATACTGTCAAACCAAAAAAGAAAAGGCTGTCTGTCTAAGGTGGTCTTCCTTCCTGTGTACCTACCATATCATCATCTGATTGACAGTGAATATCTGTCATATTATACACACACAGACAAACACACCCAAACTGACTCATATATGTGTTTGTATAAAGTAAATACACATGTATGAAAAATGTATGATACTTGAGAAAAAACAATACCCAAATTAAAAATGGGCTATAGTAGTAAACAGAGAACTCACAATAGGGAAATATTCAAATGGCTGAAAATCACTTAAAGAAATGTTCAACAGTCTTAGATATTAGGGAAATGCAAGTCAAAGTACTTTGAAATTCCATCTTACATCAATCAGAATGGCTAAGATCAGTTACACTAGTGACAGCTCATGCTGACCAGGGTGTGGAATAATAGGAACACTTCTCCATTGGTGGTTGGAGTGAACATTTTTACAGCTACTGTGTAAATTACTGTGGGAATTCCTCAGAAAAGTAGGAATCAGTTTACCTCAAGACCCACCTATATCACTGTTGGGCATATATCCAAAGGATGGTTCTCTCTACCACAGAGATCTTGATCAACCATATTTATTGCTTCCTTATTCCTCATGGCCAGAAATTAGAAACCTGACTAAAGATAATGTGGTACATTCTCAAATTGGTGTGTTACTCAGCTATTAAAAATAATAATAATGATGATGATAATAATTAATAATAATAATAATAATAATAATAATAATAATAATGGGAGGACACAAGGCCTGGGCTAACACAATGTGCTACAATGTAATCATGGATCTGATGCTTTGAGATGGTCCACCCCACAATGTACTCCATCTACCATCTCCTGGAGGTCATGGAGGAACCAAGTGCATATGTATTAGAGGCCCACTTTGTCTGGCCTCTGTGGAAAAGGAGTGCCTAATCTTGGAGAGACTTAATGCCCCAAGAAGGTGAAGTGATGTGGGGCACCCTCTCAGAGGCAAAGGGGATGTAGAAGGACTAAAGAAATCTGAGAGGGTTACTGGGATGGGGCAACATTTGGGATGCAAATTAATAAAATAAATAATGAAAAAACAAGAAGCCAGAATATAGAGAAAAGAAAGAGAGAAGGTAGGTTTTCCAGGAGAGTTTTTCAGAGACAGGAAGAAGATAGAACAATGGAGACACAGGTATAGAAAGACAGAATGAGACAGATACCCAGAAAGATCCAGAACAGTAGAACAGATTGTCAAAATTAGTATGAGGCCAAGCAGAGCATTTCAGGAAAAACAGAAAGAACACAGATCGAATCGGTGACCTGGAGAGGAGCCTTAAATCAACCAACTAGCGCTCAGAAAGACCTAGAAAGGAGTGAGCTTATTCAGATATAAATCTCAGATGCTGAAAACATTCTAAGGGTCGAATAGATTTTACAGAAACTCAACGATTCCAGGGCTAGGCCAAGGTTGACATGTGGAAGCAGAAAGCCTCAGAAATGTTAATAAGTATAGGTGAATAATAGTTACTTTTACTATAAACATGTTAGAAAGTCAACTGCTAGATCAACTCTGGAGGTAAGTCTGGTCAAGGCATCTTCAGTTTAGATACCAGTGTCTAGAAACTGTGAAAAATGTGATTCTAGGTTTTTGAGAACCTGGATCTGAGTCTCTGATCCTTCCCACCAAGTTCTTAAAACAACCTGATGAAGAGTCACTGATGTTAATAATAGCAATAAGTCCAGGAAGGAATCAGAAATCTAAACCAATTGATTTATCCTGATGAATGAGCAGCATTGGAGCCAGAAATACATGAGATCTGGGAGTATCTGAGATAATTGAATCACTGTAGTTGTTTCTGTGTCCTCTAGACTATAGGTGTAAAGCATGACACACTTGAGAGATGAGAGATGTAGGCAGAATTTTACACTAATTTATACATAAGGGCAGAAATAAAAAATCTTTGATATCTCTTCAATATATGCTGCAGCCCTTGGAAAGCAGCAAAATCTCTCCCTTTTCAGGACTAGCAGAGAAAGCATGGCAGTCCAAGTCTATAAAGGACAAAACTCATCAGGGGAGAATGCAGAGTAAGAGGTGATTCCTGTCAATTAAAGTGATTGAATTGAGAAGCATTTAAGATATTCCTAAAGCAGACCCTTAAGTGGTTCTGAAAAAGGATTTCCAATGAGGATTTCCTGAGGTGAAGTACAAGACCACTACCCAAATTCGGTGGAGTCATCACAAGGTTCGTGGTTCTGATTAGAATAACACGAAGGAAAGAAGAAAGGCACCTTAATAGTTTTGGGGCTCTGCTTCCTGCCCACCATATAGGAGCTCTTCTTCATTTCCTCCAGTTTGTGAACACTCAGACTTCTGACATGTTAAGGAAAACACTCCTTCCCTGATCATTTTTATAGCAAGTATCAGTGTAAGACAAGCACAAGGGTAAATAAACAATCTCTGTGCAGAGATTGACATGATCACTTTATTTATGGAAGACTGACCCTAGCAAGCAAAGTAAACTGGTGATGGCTATTCTTCATGTGTTACTACCTGTGGACTTAAGGACCGTGCAAAACTTGATGGCATACCTTTAAATTTTTTTTTTTTTTTTTTTTTTTTTTGCTTAAGTAGAAGTAGATAAATCCAGTTCAAATACAGACTCCAGGTAGAAACACACACCTTTAATCTGAGTTTTGAGGCAGGAAAACATACACCTTTAATCCAGCTTTGAGACTAGAAGACACACCATCAACTGGGCCACACCTGCTCTAAGCCTATATAAACACATGGAAGAAGGAAACTCTCCTTGCCTACTTGCTCTCATCATAAGAGCAAGCCCATTTCTTCACGGGTATTAGAGCCTACTTCTTCAGAATTCCAGCATCTACTGAAGAACACCCGAGACTTCAAACCTTGTGGACTAAGTAAGTACTGGCTTTAGCCATTGTTGGATTAACTGGATCTGATCCTATAAGTTTTTCTCACATATCCACTTCCTATTATTATAAAGGAATTAATTCTGTGTGTTCTCTACATGACCCTGACTAATACAATGTATTTGAATATGAATGTGTAACATTTTCCAAGCTCATCCAAAGTTCTATATAATAATTGTTGTGCTTTATGAAAAGAGAGCTGGTATATGTTTTTTAGAACCAAATATGGTAGAGTGGGTGGGGTACTTTGGCAGGCCCAGGCTGAAGCATTCCTTCCCCCTGTGGTATCAGCCACATTGTCTAATTGAGTTTATTGTACAGTTTGGTTTAGTACAGGTTTTCTATAGAATACAGTTTATTTAGAGCATTGGAAGGGGAGTTGACTAGGGATGAGAAGAGAATAGAGGCAGAGAAAGAGAGGAGAAGAGAATAAGTAAGAGAAAAAAGAAGAGGAGAATCAGGCTAGGAACATGTGGAGTAAAGGCAGGGAGGGGGAAGGGGAGAGAGGGAGCAAGTGGTTACACAGTCAGGGAGAATAAGAGAGAATAAAAGTGCAAGGAGGGGGTAAATAAACCGTTTTATAATGAATCACACATACCTGGCTATTGCCAGGTAACTGTTGATTGGAGCCTAGAAAGAATGATAACATTCTTTCATTTTGGATTAATTTAAAATAAAAGGTAACACGAGACAGAGACAATTGTGGAGCAGGAATAGGGTCGACAGGATCTTTAGTTACTTCCTGCTGACTTTGGGATGATGAGTCTTTGGGAAACCAAAGAAAATATGGATGGAGATGTTGGCCCAGTCTTAGGAGAGTTGACTGTTTCCTTGTTATTCAGGGTCTGTGGAACCACCTGTAGGTAAATAGAGGACATCCAGTTGAAGCATCTGTGTCTGTGAGAGTAGATTGGAGCATTGAGTTGCTTCTCTGGATCTGTCAAAGTGGATTTTGAGTAAAGTCCTGGACCTGACAAGATGCTGAATCATTGTGTGTGTGTTGATAGTAGTAAAAGTAGAGGGAGGAGGAGGACGAGGAAGACGAGGAGGAGAAGAAAATAATACATATGTAGTAGAGAATGAAGTTATGTATATATTTTGGGAGAAAAGAAGTACATTTTTCTTAGGAGTACATTTGAAACCCTTAGGTCTTGGTGGTTGGGGTGAGGAGAGTCCCAATGCTAGGGAACAAGAGAGGAATCCCATCTTCTAGATTAGGTCGCAAATGGGAATGTAGATTATTGATTGGTAGGTGTAATTATCAAAATAGAGTCTGTTTGGTCCATGAGAGGTAGATCTCATTGGGTTTCTTGGAGCTTATAAGTTTACAAAAGGGATAAATTTGTAACAGCATGAAGAGTTTTTAAGATGAGCTTAGGGAAGACAAAAACCTTTTCTGGAGCAGAAGGAGCAAGAAGGTCTTTTTCTTCTGTCTAGAAAAATTAAAAAAAAAAAAGGTATAATGAGAAGCCTTTTGAAATCTGTATTGAAAGGACAGTTAATGGAAACTGGAAAATTTGATGACCTTGTGAATATGATAATTGATCCTATTGTTTAGCATGAGAAACACCTTAAGTCTATAGATAAAAGGCAACCAAAGGGCAGTGGTGGCACATACCTTTAATCTCAGCACTTGGGAGGCAGAGGCAGGTGGATTTCTGAGTTCAAGGCCAGCCTGGTCTACAGAGTGAGTTCCAGGACAGCCATATCTACACAGAGAAACCCTGTCTCAAAATAACCAAAAAAAAAAAAAAAAAAGACAACCAAAGGAAACTCATATTTGTACCTATGACAGCTGATAGTATAGATTTAGCATGAGAAACACTTAAAGGCTATAAGTTAAAGACAATAAAAAGAAACTTAAAATTAACTCTTGTGATTATAAAAGTTGGGTTATATACTGGAATGTTTTATTAGGGTTAGGCTAATTTATAAGTACTCTTTTGATTGATGTTAGGACAGTAGTTTAACAAGGGAAGGAAAAATGATAACTAAGTTTAGAAAAGGAAATAACAGAAGGTTATGTCTGTGGAAGGTTACATCTGAACTTGTGTATCCTTTATCTTGAAGCTGGAGAGTAAAGAAAACCTGTCTATGATAAGAGATCTGGTAGTCTTAAGTAGTTAACAAATTGACTAATGAGCTAATAAGGTGGTAAATTACCTTGGTAAGGAGCTAGAGGTTTGTTTTCTAGTTGTAGTTAGCTCAGCTCTCAATGTAGTTAGAAATTTGGGGAAAATAAATTATAATCTAGATGTCATTAATTAAAATGACAGAGGTTCATCAATAGTCAACTATGTAGAATGTTTTCTGAGGTCCCTGCATTCTCCATCACAACTTGGGCAGATTTTGGGTGTCCATTAGGCCCAGAAAATAAGAAGCAATTTTCTTGTGGAATAGAAACTGGGGGAAAAGACTCACCTTGTCCTAGGCAATATGAAAGATTTAACTCCCAGGGTATCCTCAGTTTGACAGTGTAGGCTGAGTCCAGGCAGCCTCAAGGCGATGGAGCTCTGTAACTCGTGGTTATCATAACACAATCTAGGCAGTCTTGTCACTGTGCCTGCATCTTCTGAGAGACCTTGGTGGGGGTAGGGGAGGTTGTAACTGTTTTGCTTTTGGGGGTGGGGTCCTCTGTCCTAAAAGCTAAACATAAGGCAGTGATCATTAACCTTTTTTACTATTGTAAATCTTTAAATTAATATTAAATCTTTAAATTAATTAATGTAATATTAATATTAATTAATTTAATTAATTAATATTAAATCTTTAAATTAATATTAAATTAATGTTAAAGTTATTAAAGGCAGTGAGGTAGGAATTGCCTATAAAAAAGATTATGGGTGGTTATTGGACTGTCATTAACTAAGATGGCACTGAAGCTACAGCCATTCATGTGACCTCCCTTAGCTAAAATGGCAATGAAGCAATAACATAGAAGGACATTATCTGCCCACAGTAAAGATGGCAGACACTCACAAGATTGCCCCAAACCAAGATGGTGCTGAATCTACAGCTCTGCCTGGAGGAATGTCACAAGTTTGTTATATCTTGGAATGGCAAAGATAATTGTTTACCAGCAGATAAAAACATGTAAAATGACAAACATATAGAGATAAATGGGCACATTTTGTTTGGACAAAAGGTCACTGCTTTCTCCATAGTCAGCTTCTGTTACTGTAGCCAGACCAGTGGGTCTGATCTACACATGGAGCAGGTCAGCTGTTACACCTGGTTTAGAGCTGATGCAGAACAGAATGGAAAGTAATCAGAGTTGAGGGTAGTGGTGGTGGGTAGGCCCCAGGAGCACAGAAGCATAGGCAGAACTCAAACTGGTGTGAGCAGGGCACAAGTGCTGCAAGGTAAAAGAGAGCAAGCACCTTGGGAGGGGCAGGGAGTAAGAGGCAGGGCCTGCAGCTGTGCTCTATCTGCCTGCAACTCTAGTAAGCATGTTCAGGCCCCATGGTTTTGGGTAGGGCAGAGAGCAAGCATGCAAGGGGGAAAGTAGAGAGAGGAGGCTAACCTCAGCCACAGAGGCAATGTCAGAATCAAGGGGGAACACTTTCTCAGTGGTTATCATACCCCAACCCAGGCAGTCTTTCACTGTGCCTGTATGCAGGAGGGAGAGCAAAGAATAAAGTGGCAAGAGATGGAGGTGGTGGGAGGGGACCCTGCAGAGAAACCTTCGATTTTACTGGATGGCTGGTGAGAGACTTGTAAAATATATTTAAGTGTCCTTAAACAGCAATGTAGAGTCATTGCTTAGTGGGTATTGGGGCCAAATGTAGCCTGTGAATTCAGAAGCCTTAAAGAGTGGGGGGCATCTCAGTAAGGATCCTGGGAGTGGCTGCAAAGGCATATCCTTTCTGGGTGAGAGTGGCAGCATCCTGAGGATAAGTTAACTAAAACAACAGGAGGGACAGATTACCAAGACCTCAAGTAGTCAATTGGGGTCTCAGCTCAGGCCAGTACCTGAGTGAGTAGAGAGGTAAATAGTGGTTTATCCAGGCCTGGGGTTTCTCAGCAGTAAGAAAAGTAAAAGACACAGAGGAGAGAGGAAATGTCACTCAAGAGAAAATGTCCTAAAATGAGGAGTCAGCAAGGAGGACAATCATAAAGACTGGGACTGTCTCCATCCACAATGATACTACAGGGTGGCTGTGAGCTCAATATCCCTCCCTTGGGACCAGGTGATATTTACACTGACCAGTGTGGGAGAGGGAGCTTTTACCCATTTGCTGGTGTTTGGATGGAGAGTTCTAGTGAGCAATGTGTGGAAGCAGAAGATGTTAACTTGCAAGTCTTTAAATCTGCATCACAATATCAATGTTGTGTTTTTAAAAATTAATTCCAGGACATGTTTGCTAGAGCCAGGTATGGTGAGGTAGGGAGTGGTACCCTGGTGGGCCCATGCTGAGGCATCCCTTCCCCCTCAGATAATAGCCATATAACAGGATTAGTAGAGGAAAAAATTTTATTTATAGCATGGGAAGTGGAGGTGAGTAGGGATGAGAAGACAGGCGAGGCAGAGGAAGACAGAAAAAGAAGACAGAGAAAGAGAGGGTGAGGGAGAGAGAGGGAGAGAGAAAGAGGATCTAAGAGAAATTCAAACTAAAATCTAAAGTGACCTATAATTTTATTCAACAGGAGGAAGGATAAATAACTTCTAGTTCTTCTTCTCAGACCAACTTTAACCTCCAAAAATCCTCCAGCAGAAATGTCAGAGGACATGGAATTCGAGAACTGGGGCTCCACACAGAGCAGTGTTGAGAAATTCTGCTATAAATGGACCATTAGCAACTTTTCATTTTGCATGGGGGGAATTCAGAGAAGGATTACAAGCCCAGTGTTCTCATCAGAGGAGAATAAGGAAGTGGCATGGTGTTTGAGGGTGTACCCAAAGGGGGCTGATAAAGAAAGCAAAGATTACCTGTCAGTTTACCTAGTTTTGCTCAGCCATCTGCAGAGCCCAGTTTGGGCAAAGTTCAAGTTCTGGATCATAAATTCCCAAGGAGAGAAATATCAAAAAACAAAGAGCCCCATTGTCGAATGCTTTCTGACATATGAACAGAGTGGATTCAAAAAGTTTCTCCCTCGAGATCTCCTCCTCTCCCATCGGAATTGCCTTCTCCCTGAAGATCAGCTCACCATCTGCTGCAAGGTGACCATATTAGGACGCAAATATAACATGCCTAGTCAAAACATAACACCTGCAATCAAGGATCCAAGGCACCTGTTGACAGATGACCTAGGAGAGCTGTGGGAGAATTCCCTCTTCACAGACTGCTGCCTGTTGGTAGCTGGCCATGAATTCAGGGTTCACAAGGCAATCCTAGCAGCTCGCTCTCCAGTTTTCAGAGCCATGTTTGAACATGAAATGAAGGAGAGTCTAAAGACCCCCATTAAGATCCATAACCTGAATCCCCAAGTCTTCAAGGAGATGATGGGTTTCATCTACACGGGGAAGGCACCACACCTCCACAGCCACTCCATGGCCTGTGATGTGCTGCCAGCTGCTGACAAGTATGGCCTGGTGAGCCTGAAGGTCCTGTGTGAGGATGCCCTCTGCAGGAACCTCTCTGTGAAGAATGCTACACACACTCTCATCCTGGCTGACCTGCACAGCACAGAGAAGCTGAAGACTCAGGCCCTTGATTTCATTGCCTACTATGCCTCTGAGGTCTGTGAGACCTCAGAGTGGAAGTCAATGGTGGAGTCCCATCCCCACTTGGTGGCTGAAGCATTCCAGTCCCTGACTTCTGCACAGTGTTCTTTCTTGGAGCCGAAAGTGATCTCAGGATCTAACCAGCTATGATTTACATCTTTCTTCCAAGAGCAACAAACAACAACGTCTAGTGTTGTGAACAATGACTTCTGGTTAGACTATGGTATTGTGGAAGAATTTACAGAATCTGGGGCAAGGCATCATGGTGGATGAGAATTTAAATCACCTGTAATATGGTTAAATATTGGGTGTAGGAAGGGCAGCACTGCAGTCTGGGACATTCTACCTGACATCTACACTTTTGATATTCTTGTGTGTTTTTTGTCTAATGTCTTGCAAACTGAATAATTTAGGTGCTGGCCCTAGGCATGGGCTAACTGAGTTTCTTTGAAGAAACCTATCTGCAGTGGACTGAGCAGAACAGATAACTGGTCAGAGGAAAGGAGAAATCAAATATGAGTGTTTACTCATCAGAGAAGGAAAAACAGTGTAGAGTTTCTTTTTAAAGACTTATTTTGTGGGAACTCAGCTGTAAAAGCAATTACTGCTCTCTCAGAGAACTCTGTTTAAGTTCCCAGCACACACAGAGGAGTTTTCAGCCACCTGTAAGTGATTATTCAGAGGATCTGAAGCCCTCTTCTGGTCTCCATAGCCACAAACAGTTCCGTAGACAAATCTTTAACCAAATAATTTTTAATATGAATAAAACTTTTGAAATCAGTCTGGATTCCAGAGATATTTATGTTAAGATAAGTAATGTGTAGTCTAAGTAGCCAAGCTCAGCTGTGGATGTTTGTGCAGAATCCTTGCTGTCCCACCAGTAGTAGAAACTCATTGTCCTTTTTCTTGGAATTTAATGGTGGCAAATTAGAACTCCACCATCATGCTCTTATGACAACTAAGAAGAGCAGGCCAAATTGGAGGGAGTCTACTCTTTCTGGGAGAAGTGTTTGTGGGTCAACACATGCAAAAATGTTTCATCTATTTTGAAAACATTTGAAGGGATTGATTCATTACACATGTATATAACCTCATCTAGTGGTTTTCAAATTTCTTAATGCTGGGACTTCTTAAAAGAATTTTTTCATGTTGTGGACAACCAGAACCATTAAAGTACTTTCTGGCTACTTCATCATTGTAATGTTGCTTCTGTTATGAATCCTACTGTAAATAGCTGATATACAGGATATCTGATATTCAACCCTTATGAATGGGTCATTAGACCGAGAAAGGGATGGGGAGTCACAGTTTGAGTACCATGGCTGCAGGCCATGCCTGCCAGCATACCAGTTAGACTGCTACTTACAGATCTTCTCTTACATCAGTTCCCACAAACCCTATCCTACTTTCTCAACCCCACCTCTGTAGCATACCACCTGTTGGAGTTTTCATTGCCCATTCTTCCCATATGGTTGGACCACACAGATCTTCTCCTTTGAATCTCCCTCCTCCTACTCTTTGCTCTGTCCCAGATCCCAGTCCACCTGTGCCCCCATGCTAACAAAAGTGCCAGTCTGTGCGTGGTAACAGAATTCTAAAGGCAGACCCACACCTCTCTCTTTGATCCCCCACTTATAATTTCCCCATTCTCTTTCCCAGATGTATAGCAGGAAATCTGTGCTCTTTCTTTCCTGTAAAGCACCAACCCAGGAGGATCACAAAAACTTCTTCTCTACTCTTCCTTTACAAAAGCTAGCCCATTATCTCAGCCTTCAAATGCAGCAGGCATTTCACTAAGAACACAGGAAAAGAACAGGGCAGGGAAACACTTATGGAATTATTCCCTCCTCCACGACAACTTCAATCGCCTATGTTCATCTATAGAGCTATATCATACCAACAGCTGAACTCTTCCTTTCTGCCTGACTACAACTCTTATGAGTCCCACTGACAATTCTTTATAAGTTCTCTCCCCCTATTTTCTTGCTGTATTCTACCCCTAACTCCAGCATGCACTCACTCACTGATAACTCACTGACTAATCCTGAATGTGAAACATGGAAGATGTCTATAGATCTTCCCCTCTCCATTACTTTTTATAGAACACCTACCAGTCTAATGCCCAACTCTATAGCAATCCTTCTGGGGTGACCTCTTTTTTTTTTGTTTTCATAAGTTTATTATTCTTTTTTATTTGATGTATTCATAAGGGTACGTACACTTTTTTAAATTATTCTTTTATGGGATATATTCTTTATTTACATTTCAAATGTTATCCCTTCTCCAGGCCTCCCCTCTGGAAGCTCCCTATTCCCACCGCCCTCTCCCTGCCTCTATGAGGGTACTCCCCCACCAGCCCTGAATTCCAAGGAGACAAAATAAGCAGATTCTGATAGAATCTCCCCACTACTGGGAACTCCGTCACACTTCTAACCTATCTCCTTTCCTAAGTGTCCTCTCTCTACACAGATTTCTCAAACCACCAGTGGCCAAAACTATTAGGTCCAAAGAATAGTTGCTTCCTGACAGCAGTGATAGCTCTTCTCAACTGTCAACTTGACTATCTGGAAGGAACTACAGCCCAGAATGTATAAGCATCTTGTAAAAATGTAGCGGATTATGTCCAGGCCTAGTAGTACAGGCTCTTAATCCCAGCATTCAGGACACAGAGGCATGCAGATCTCTGAGTTCAAGGTCAGATTACAGAACAATTTCTAAGCCAGTCAAGCCTAGGCAGTGAAGCAAAGGGAGCATGTTCCAGTGTCAGCAATCAGCAGCAGTGGGCAGCTTGGATCACATAGTTCTAGGTTAGAGCCTCCTATAAGATGTAGAGCTGTTGGATTTTCGAGCACCAAGCATGCCTAAATGATGACATGCTTCCCACCATGATGATAATCTACTAGACCTCTGTCTTAGTCAGGGTTTCTGTTCCTGGACAAAACATCATGACCAAGAAACAAGTTGGGGAGGAAAGGGTTTATTCTGCTTATACTTCCACACTGCTGTTCATCACCAAGGAAGTCAGGACTGGAACTCAAGCAGGTCAGAAAGCAGGAGCTGATGCAGAAACCATGAAGGGATATTCTTTACTGGCTTGCTTCCCCTGGCTTGCTCAGCCTGCTCTCTTATAGAACCCAAGACTAACAGCCCAGAGATGGTCCCACCCACAAGAAGCCTTTCCTCCTTGATCACTGATTGAGAAAATGCCTTACAGTTGGATCTCATGGAGGCATCTCCCCAATTGAAGCTCCTTTCTCTGTGATAACTCCAGCTGTGTCAAGTTGACATAAAACTAGTACAACCTCCAAAATGGCAAGCCAGCCTCAACTAAATGTTTGCCTTTATAAGATAAATTTGGTAATGATGTCTCTTCACATAAAAACAAAACAAAACAAAACAAAACCTATGACAAAATACAGCAATCACACTCATCAAAAATCTAGAGAGGAAACAGAAAACAAGGAACAGAACTGCTACCCAACACAGATAAATGTAAAAATTGGGATCTAAATCTTTATCCATTGCTATCTCAAAATCTTAGATTCTGGCATAAACAACACAGTCAGTAACAGCCAGGACCTTATATATATACTAGAACCCAGATATCTTAGCACAGAAATTCCTGAACATTCCTACATGGCTGAAACAAGAGGAAATACCATAAAACACATTGTATAAAGGTGATAGAGGTCATAAAAGAGAGAAAAAAGAAATCCTTTAAGGAAATCCATGAAATCACATACAGTATGAGGAAAGGAAAAGATCTTTTAAAGAAATCCATGAAAACAAAACAGTGGAGGGAAAGAAGTAAAAATATTTGCCAGGTGAGTTAGCACACACCTTTAATCCCAGCACTCAGAGGCAGAGGCAGGCAGATTTCTGAGTTCGAAGCCAGTCTGGTCTACAAAGTGAGTTCCAGGACAGCCAGGGTTATACAGAGAAACCCTGTCTCAAAAAACAAAAAACAAACAAACAAACAAAAAAATGTTTAACGCCTGAAAATGGAAATAGAATCAATAAACAAAAGAAATACTGAAGGGATCCTGCAAATGAAGAATTTGAATTTTCCATACAAAGAATTAATGAAGAAATAGTTTTGGAACAGTTGGAACATATTCTGAGTATATGCCCAGGAGAGGTATTGCTGGATCTTCCAGTAGTACTATGTCCTATTTTCTGAGGAACCACCAGACTGATTTCCAGAGTGGTTGTACAAGCCTGCAATCCCACCAGCAATGGAGGAATATTCCTCTTTCTCCACATCCTTGCCAGCGTCTGCTGTCACCTGAATTTTCGATTTTAGCCATTCTGACTGGTTTGAGGTGGAATCTCAGGGTTGTTTTGATTTGCATTTCCCTGATGATTAAGGATGTTGAACATTTTTTCAGGTGCTTCTCAGCCCTTTGGTATTCCTTAGTTGAGAATTCTTTATTTAGCTCTGTGCCCCATTTTTTAATGGGGTTATTTGAATTTCTGGAGTCCAGCTTCTTGAGCTCTTTGTATGTATTGGATATTAGTCCCCTATCAGATTTAGGGTTGGTAAAAATCCTTTCCCAATCTTGGTGGCCTTTTTGTCTTATTGACAGTGTCTTTTGCCTTACAGAAGCTTTGCAATTTTATGAGGTCCCATTTGTCAATTCTTGATCTTACAGCACAAGCCCTTGCTGTTCTGTTTAAGAATTTTTTTCCCTGTGCCCATATCTTCGAGGCTATTCCCCACTTTCTCTTCTACAAATTTCAGTGTCTCTGGTTTTATGTGGAGTTCTATGATTCACTTAGACTTGAGCTTTGTACAAGGAGATATGAATGGATCAATTCGCAATCTTTTACATGATAACCACCAGTTGTGCCAGCACCATTTGTTGAAAATGCTGTCATTTTTCCACTGGACGGTTTTAGCTCCCTTGTCAAAGATCAAGTGACCGTAGGTGTGTGGGTTCATTTCTGGGTCTTCAATTCTATTCCATTGATCTACCTGTCTTTCACTGTACCAGTACCATGCAGTTTTTATCCCAATGGCTCTGTAGTACAGCTTGAGGTCAGGCATGTTGATTCCACCAGAGGTTCTTTTATTGTTGGGAAGAGTTTTTGCTATCCTAGGTTTTTTATTTTTCCAGATGAATTTGAAAATTGCCCTTTCTAACTCAGTGAAGAATTGAGTTGGAATTTTGGTGGGGATTGCATTTAATCTGTAGATTGCTTTCGGCAGGATAGCCATTTTGACTGTATTGATCTGAAAGAACTCATTGGGGAAACCCCCACTCAGCTCCCGATTCGGAGTGCACCCAAGAATCACGAATAGAACACAACACCTTGATGTAACAACAAGAGGTATTTTAATGGCGGAGCTCTGGATCGAAACGTATCTCACACAACAGGAGACAGTGGATTCGACCACGAGGCTTGGAAGCTAGGGGTTTTTATAGAAAAGGAGTGGGGCTGGGGGAGGAATTGGCGCGGTTTCACATGATTGGTCCATTTAAACATCAGCAGCCTGTAACATTTAACTTAGGTCAGAGGGGTGGGAGCTAGGGAGGCGATGGGCCTGCCCGGGCATGTCCTGGCCTGTTCTGCTATGTTCTCAGGCCCAGGTTTCAAAGCTCACAAACAACTCTTTGGGCTATTTGACATACATTACATGAATTACAGTTTTATTTCCTTTCATTCCCCTCTTCTTCTGTTTAGACTAATTCTAATCATAGAATTTTAGAGATTGGTGTCCCCTAACTCTTCATCTACCTGAACTATAGGTTGATATTGCCTTTGAAGAACCATGAGTTTTACTGTATCAATTTTACTCTGGATGAAAGCCATTCCTCTATTTATTATACAAGGGCCGAAAACTAAAGCTAAGCATATTATAAGGATTGGTCCGGCTACAGCAGAAATTAAAGAAGTTATCCAAGATGGTCGTGATTCAAACCACGACTCAAACCACCCCCGTTGAGCATCCCGTTCCCGTTTCCTTTGCTCTAATCTTTCTCTCAGTTTCTGCATAGAGTCTCTAACTATTCCTGTATGATCTGCATAGAAGCAGCACTCTTCTTTAAGGGCAGCACACAGTCCTCCTTCCTTTAGGAACAACAAATCAAGACCTCTCCTGTTCTGCAAAACTACTTCAGACAGGGAGGTCAAAGATTTTTCTAAAGCGTCAATGGACTTCTCTATTGCCGCTAGGTCTTTATTGACAGCATCCCTCAAAGACTGAATTCTCTGTCTTCCTTCTATCAAAGCTGACACTCCCGTCCCCACTCCTACTGCCATACCTATTCCCATGAATGCAGCCAGGGTTAAAGTAATTGGTTCTCTTTTTGACCGCCGGCCAGCATAGCTTTCTTCTAAACTGGATGCAGGGTGATAATATACACGGGGTAAAAGCTGTATCATGACACAAAAATCATGAGATGAATTAAAAACCTTAGTTGATACACAGGGAGTAAGTCCTGTATTGCAAGCCCACCATCCAACCGGGGAAGGTACAAGATAGTAATTAGCTTCCGTTCTGGACACGGACTGAATTTGTCCGAATAGGTGTTTGTGAGTGGAAGGTGGGGTACCTATACAGAGACCTGGATTCCTCGCGGATACTTCAGTCAGGGTCAGTTTTTGTCCTGTACCCCAAGAGCAGGAAGTATGGCTGCTGGTTCTGTTGAAATCTCTATTGAAGGTGATTCCTTCATAATAAGGCGGACCCGAGGACAGGCATAGCCAGCAGTCCTCAGTAGCGCTTGGATCAGTTCTGTTAAGGGCATAAAAGGCTCCTCTCACTAGGTTAAACATCTTCTGTCTTGAAGGAATCTCGGGGGTAATAGTTAGAGGTACCTGAGGAGTGGGAGGTTGGGTGATAGTGGCCATATTAAGGGGGTCCGCAATCACTGGAGTAGGCTGAGTAATTGTATGGGTGAGGGGTGTGAACTTGGTTGGGGGGCCTAAAGGATTATAGGGGGTCTCTATTTTTAATCTGATAGTGAACAATAATCCCTCATCATATCTTTCCTTGTAAATCCTAAGACTCCAGGTATACCCTTTTGTCCATCCCAGAGCTCTCTTCCCTGGTTCAGTGAAGGTGACACGGAGCGGATAACACCAGTCAGTACACTCGTCTAGGTCAAATCTTCCAGGTACATAAGACGCTAGGGAATAGTTGGCTGTTACTCTAATATAGTCCCAGCTCTAGGAGGGCTTCCAGCGGACTGTACCTGAAGTCTCACAACCCCAGCTCTTGCAAAAGAAGACAGCCTTACCTCCACATGTTGGATTGAGGGACTGACTTCGGTGGGGCCCGGGGCAGACATAGAAGGGATGGGTTCGAAGCATACTTCTATCCCTTTGGTTAGAGCCACCCCATGGGTCTCTCGAATGTTTTTCTACATACAGAAGGGGTGTTAAAGGTGCCCTCTGAATGTCAGAGTACCCCTCCAAGTCCCATCCAGGAGGGGCTCCTATAGCCAACTTACAGATGTCAGGGAAAAGATCAGGCTACCAAGTCCACAGAGGGTGTACCTCGGCGGTTGTCCATACAGCCCTACCCCCCCTCATTGAGTACCTCCCACGTTTGTTGAACAGGACTGTGGGGGTTGAAGTCTTTTGGGATCGCTCCTACGAAGCAGGCACAACTTAAAAGGATTAGTAGTCTTCTCCAAAGTCCACTCATCATGGCTGACTCCAGGGGGTGCTCTCTTGACGTGGGATGCGTGGACCCAAGTGGGGATTCCTTCCACTTTGACTGCGGTGGGCGTTGTCAGTAGCACCAAGTAGGGTCCCTTCCACCTCGGTTCTAGGTTTCCCGCTCGGTGTCTCCTCACCAGGACTGCGTCTCCTACTTCAAACTGATGTGGCACCTGTGTGTCACCAGCAGCATAGGTTTCTTTTAGCTGTTCCCAGACCTCTTTTCTTACTATTTCGAGAGCTTTTAATCGAGCCAAAAGACTAGAAGAAGGAGAGAAAGACACATCCGGGCGATTCTTATCCCCTACGGTCATAAAAATGGGTGGGGGCGCCCCATACATTAATTTAAATGGAGTTAGGCCAAGGGGTCCAGGTGTATTCTGAACCCTGAACAAGGCATAAGGGAGAACGGCTGTCTAATCGCTTCCGCCGGATTCTAAGGCTATTTTAGTCAGAGTCTCCTTTAGCGTTCTGTTCATCCTTTCTACCTGTCCTGAACTCTGGGGTCTGTATGCACAATGTAATTTCTAATTTGTCCCCAGTTGTCTGGCCAATCCCTGACTTACCTGGGAGACGAAGGCAGGTCCGTTGTCTGACCCCATTACCTTAGGTATCCCAAAGTGGGGAAGGATTTCTTCAAGTATCTTCTTGACCACTACATTAGCCGTTTCTTTTTTGGTGGGGAACGCTTCGACCCATCCTGAAAAGGTGTCTATAAAAACTAGGAGATATTTATTTCCATACCTAGCCGGTTTCACCTCAGTGAAGTCAGTTTCCCAGTAGGCTCAGGTCTGTCTCCTCGAAGTCGTTTTCCTTCCTGGAGCCTGCTAGACCCAGCGTTGGTAAGTGCACAAGCATGGCAGTTTTTTACTATCTCTTCCACAATTCCTTTTAATCCAGGAATGTAATAGGGGGACTTACTAACCAATTTTAGTAATTTTTTAGTTCCTAAATGAGTCAGATGGTGTATGTTAGCTAAGTAATCTCGCCCCTCTTCTTCTGTGAGGGTTCTTTTATTTATTTCCTCAGCAGCGGGCTGTTGGGTTCTCACCACCAGAGTCATTGGCCCTTGGGCTGCTTTTTTAGCTTCTTGGTATGTCATTTGATTTCCCTTTTCAACGGGCCCAGTTCCCTTCTGGTGTCCTGGGCAATGGATAATTGCCACCCTACAGGGCAGATGAACAGCTTCTAATAAGCTGAGAATTTCTTCTTTATTTTTGATATCTTTGCCGGCAGACGTCAGCAGTCTATGGTGCCGGTATATTGCTCTGTGAACATGAGCCGTGGCAAAAGCGTACCGGCTGTCGGTATAGACATTAAGAGCCCTTCCTTCTGCCAGCCTTAAGGCTTGAATTAATGCGATTAGTTCCGGTTTTTGAGCTGATGTACTCCGGCAGACTGCTGGCCCATATGACAGACTTTCCATCCACTACTGCTGCCCCAGCCCTCCGCTTACCTTCTACCACAAAGCTGCTTCCATCTGTGAACCAAGTCATTGCCCCTGGCCAAGGTTGGTCTGTGAGGTCTGGCCGGATTCCAGTCTCTTCTGACAGTATTTCTTTACACTTATGTGCAGGGGCCTCGTCAGCCTCAGGTAGTAAGGAGGCAGGGTTGAGAATGGCTGGGGGTGCAAAACTTACTCGCTCTGTCAGCAATAGGCTCTGGTAGTGCGTCATTCGGGCGTTGGTCATCCAGCGGTCCGGTGGTTGCCTGATGATGCTCTCAAGAGAGTGTGGGACCACTATAGTAACATTCTGGCCCATAGTCAGTTTGTCAGTATCTCTTACTAGCACAGCCGTGGCTGCTATCGCTCGCAGGCAGGAGGGCCATCCACTGGCCACAGGGTCCAGTTTCTTTGATAAGTAGGCTACCGGGCGCTTCCATGGTCCCAAAACCTGGGTAAGGACTCCCCTTGCCACTCCATTTCTTTCATCAATATATAGGGTGAAAGGTTTGTTTAAATCTGGCAGGGCCAATGCTGGAGCCTGCAGCAGTGCCTTTTTGAGAGTTTCAAAGGCTAGCTGATGTTCTCTGGTCCAGGTGAATTCCCCTTTTTCTTTGGTTAGTGGATACAAGGGAGCTGCCAGTGTGGCAAATCCGGGAATCCAGAGTCTGCAAAACCCAGCGGTCCCCAGGAACTCTCTTACCTGGCGAGCAGTGGTTGGGGTCGGGATCTGCATAACAGCTTGCTTTCTGGCTTCTGTGAGCCACCGTTGTCCATCTCTCAAGACATATCCTAGGTAGGTCACTTCTATCTGGCATAACTGAGCCTTTTTAGCAGAGGCCCGATACCCCAGCTTACCTAACTCGCCCAGGAGGTTTTGGGTCCCAATTTCACAGTCCTCGCGTGTTTCTGCAGCTAGGAGCACGTCATCTACATATTGCAGAAGAGTCACCTGTGGGTTATTGGCTCAGAAAAGAGCAAGATCTCGGTGTAGGGCTTCATCGAACAAAGTGGGCGAGTTCTTGAATCCCTGAGGCAGCCTCGTCCATGTGAGCTGTCCAGCTTGTCCACTCTTGGAGTCTCACCATTCGAAAGCGAACAAGGGCTGGCTGTTGGGGTGTAACCTCAAACAGAAAAAAGCGTCTTTGAGATCCAGGACTGTGTACCATGTCCGACCAGGTGGCAAGGTGCTGAGGAGGGTATAAGGATTTGGCACTGTGGGGTGTATGTTCTGAACTCTCTTGTTGACTTCTCTAAGGTCCTGTACTGGACGGTAGTCACTGGTCCCTGGTTTTTTTACTGGAAGTAGAGGAGTGTTCCAAGGGGATTTGCATGGGACCAAAATCCCTTGTTGGAGCAGTTTGTTAATTTGGGGGCATATACCCTCTTGAGCTTCTCTGCTCATGGGATATTGTCGGACCCCTATAGGGGTGGCCCCGGACTTAAGTTCAGTCACCACGGGGGGGACCAGTTTTGCCATCCCCACTCCTCCCGTCTCTGCCCACGCCTGAGGGTATCGATTCAACCAGTCCTGTAATCCCTCAGGGGGGTTTACTTTATTTTGGTAAAGTCGATATTCCTTCCCTAGTTGTAAAGACAGCTCTAGAGTCTGGGGCGCTTTTATTCCCCAGAAAACCTCCGGTCGATGAAAAGTGAAAGTTATTTGTGCTTTTAACTTGGTTAGTAAGTCTCTCCCCAATAAAGGCATAGGACACTCTGGAATGACTAGAAACGAATGACTCGATTTCACCCTATGTCTACTACTCGGGATGTGGTCCATGGATACGATTTTTGTCCCGTGGCCCCGATCACCAAGGTTTTTCATTTTTCTTCACTTTTCCTAGAGGTGTTTTGAGTACTGAAAATTTGGCTCCTGTGTCAACTAGAAAGTCCACAGGGGTCCCCTCCACTTCTAAAGTTACCCTAGGGTCGGGGAGGGGGGCCGAGCCCCGTTCCCCCTAGTCTTCATCTTCTCCAAGAGAAAGCACCTTTACCTCTTGTTTTTTTTTCGGACAGTCGCTCTTCCAGTGGCCCATTTCCTTGCAATATGCGCATTGGTTCCTCTCCAGGCGCTGTCCGCCTTCTCTGGGTCTCCTTGGTCCCTGCTGTCTTTTGTCTCCCAGGTTCCCTGACTGTCTACCTCTTCTTCCGTTATCTCTTTCTCCTACTGCGGCCAGGATCCTAGTCAAAACCTTTTCTTGCCTCCTGTCTCTCCTATCCTCATCTTCTCTTTTCTCTCTTTTCTCTCTCTCTAACTTTTCATCTTCTGTTTCTCTCTTATGATACACTTTCTCTGCCTCTCTAACTACATCCCTTATGGTGCAGTCCTGTAAGCCCTCAATTCGCTGTAATTTCTTCCTAATGTCAGGAGCTGACTGGCCAATGAAGGCCATAATTACTGAGGCCCTTTGACCCTCAGACGTGGGGTTGAATGGGGTATATCTCCTATAAGCCTCCATAAGCCTTTCAAGGAAGACTGAGGGGGGCTCAGTCACTCCCTGCATAACCTCTCTTACCTTGGCCAGATTCGTGGGCTGCCGGGCAGCACCTCTGAGACCCGCCACTAGGACCCGGCAATAATTGGACAGTCGTTCCCTACCTGATGCCATATTATAATCCCATTGGGGCCAGGTTAGCGGAAATCCTTCATCTATCTCAGCTGGAGTTTGGACAGGGTGCCCAGCCTCGTCTCGGACGTTTTTTTTGAGCCTCGAGGAGAATCCTCTCTCTCTCCTCGGTTGTGAATAGAGTCTGCAGAAGCTGCTGGCAGTCATCCCAGGTCAACTGGTGTGAATACATTAATGATTCAACCAACCCAGTGAGTCTTGCAGGGTTTTTTGAAAAAGGGGGGTGATTAGCTTTCCAGTTATAGAGGTCAGAAGAGGAAAAAGGCCAATACTGTAGGGGCTGTAGACTATTTGGATCGGCAGGGGGAGCCCCAATAGCCCTGAGGGGGAGTGCCAAGGTTGAATCCGCAGGCCCCTCAGGGGTGACTCCTCGCCGGCTCCTTGTTCCTGTGGAGGGACCCCCTCCTCCGGCCGGGGCCTGAGGCAGGGGTCCCGAAGGAGCTGAAGGTTGGGGCTGGGTAGCATACGGTGGGGGTTGAGGGGTGTTGGGCCACTCAGGGTGTTTTTCAATCTCTGGATAGATCTTGGGGGGTTTTGTCACTGGTGTGTTGCGATCATCATCTCTCCCGAGCAGTGGTTTCGGTTTCTCTTTTTCACCATTTTCTCGGATGGCTAGGATCTTGGTGCCAGGGCAGAGAGGCGGGAGGAATGGGCGAACCCACGGGGGTGGGTAGCGTGCCAAGTCCTCCCATACCATGATGTACGGTTGTTGGTCTGGATGCGACCCTGGCCCTTTCTGAAAAACAATGGACTTCACAGCCCTTATGGTGGGTAAGTAAAAAGTTCCTTCTGCTGGCCAACCTACTCCAAAAACAGGCCATTCTGAGGAACAGAAAGTCATCCATGGCTTTTTCTTCACTTTTACTGACAAATTTTGTCCTCTAGCCCTAACATCCGTCCAATGGTCCTTAGTCAAAGATAAAGGAGTAGACACGGTCTGTCCCATAGTGAAGAATAAGAGTAAACATAACACAATGACAGAGACAGAAAACACTAAGACATCCAAGCACACTCGTCTGCGTCTAGACTTACACAACCAGCCAAACCCTACCTCTGATGGAGTGGGATTCCGCTCCACTCCTCCGGCAGGAAGAGCACTCACTCTTCTTCACTCTGCTCAAAGCCGGGCAGTAGTAGCACACGCCTTTAATCCCAGCACTCCGGAGGCAGAGGCAGGCGGATTTCTGAGTTCGAGGTCAGCCTGGTCTACAGAGTGAGTTCCAGGACAGCCAGGGCTAACCAAAGAAACCCTATCTCAAAAAAACAAAAACAAACAAACAAAAATTGGCAGGATCTGAAAGTAAATAAAACTGTAATTCATGTAATGTATGTTAAATAGCCCAAAGAGTTGTTTGTGAGCTTTGAAACCTGGGTTTCCCCACTGAGTTCTTTCATTTGGAGGTCCCACCGAGATCTGCGTGACACCCAGGAACCCCGAAGGACCCCTTGGAGATGCATTTGTTTGTGTGAGTCTTGTTATGTTGTCTGTTTTCTAAGTGTCTAAGTGTGGCACTGCTGAATTTGTGTCTTAGTTTTTCAGTTCTGAGATTGTGGGTTTGAGCCCCACCTGTGTTACTAGTTCTGGTATTCTGTATTCTGGCAGCTGCCACTGTGGACCATAAGGTTTGAGCAATTTTTATTGTTCTTTGGGTTTTTTTTTTTTGTTTGTTTGTTTTGTTTTTTGAAACAGGGTTTCTCTGTGTAGCTCTGGCTGTCCTGGAACTCACTCTGTAGACCAGGCTGGCCTCGAACTCAGAAATCCGCCTGCCTCTGCCTCCAGAGTGCTGGGATTAAAGGCGTGCACCACCATGCCTGGCTTGAGCAATTTTTAAAACAACAGTTGACTAGACAAATCGTCATTAAGGAGAATGTACAAATGATTACGAATAAAGCCAAGGGATCCCGAGCTTTACCAGACATCCTGGCCGGTCTCATATCAACTTGACAACACAAACTAGAGGTATTGGAAAAGTGGGAACTTTAATTGAAAAAAAAATGCCTCTGGAAAATTCAGCTGCCAAGCATTTTCTTAACTAGTGACTGATGGAGAGAGCCCAGACCTATGTGTGTGGTATCATCCCTGTACTAGTGATCCTTGGAGAGTAGGCTGAGAAAGCTATGGGAAACAAGCCAGTTAGCAGCACCCCTTCATGGCCTCTGAATCAGCTCCTGTTTCCATGTCCCTGCCTGGTTTGAGTTCATCTCCAGATTTCCTTCAGGAATGAACAGCAATATGGAAGTGTAATCTGAATAAAGCCTTTCTTCCTCAACTTGCTTTCTGGTCATCAAGTTTGTCACAGCAATAGTAATCCTTACAATGACACGAAACTACAGGGAAATGAAAATGTCAGCTTAATCATCTATCACAATTACCCATAAAATCTGTCAGAACTAGGCAGTGGCAGGTCTGTGGAGAAACTGAGGTTTTCATTGTCTGGTCTGGAAAAAGGCTGAGTTGATAAAATTACTTAATTGGCAGTCCCTCCCACTGAAAGATTTACAGAAAGCTCTGGCTCCATGTTTCCAATCCTAGGATGTCTGCACCAGAAATGAATGAATGAAAAGTACAAGGAGGACACTGTCCAGTGTCTCCCTCACAGTTACCACAGCACTGAAGTAGAAGCAGGACAGGTTCTACTTCAGTGCCCCTTCAGGTTTAGGATTTTGTCCCTGTGCCCTCTAGTGAGTCTAGCTAAGGTTTTATCTATCTTGTTGATTTTCTCAAAGAACCAACTCCTCGTTTGGTTAATTCTTTGAATAGTTCTTCTTGTTTCCATTTGGTTGATTTCACCCCTGAGTTTGATTATTTCCTGCCGTCTACTCCTCTTGGGTGAATTTGCTTCCTTTTTTTCTAGAGCTTTTAGATGTGTTGTCAAGCTGCTAGTATGTGCTCTCTCCCGTTTCTTCTTGGAGGCACTCAGAGCTATGAGTTTCCCTCTTAGAAATGCTTTCATTGTGTCCCATAGGTTTGGGTACGTTGTGGCTTCATTTTCATTAAACTCTAAAAAGTCTTTAATTTCTTTCTTTATTCCTTCCTTGACCAAGGTATCATTGAGAAGAGTGTTGTTCAGTTTCCACGTGAATGTTGGTTTTCCATTATTTATGTTGTTATTGAAGATCAGTCTTAGGCCATGGTGGTTTGATAGGATACATGGGACAATTTCAATATTTTTGTATCTGTTGAGGCCTGTTTTGTGACCAATTATATGGTCAATTTTGGAGAAGGTCCCGTGAGGTGCTGAGAAGAAGGTATATCCTTTTGGTTTAGGATAAAATGTTCTGTAGATATCTGTCAGGTCCATTTGTTTCATAACTTCTGTTAGTTTCACTGTGTCCCTGTTTAATTTCTGTTTCCACGATCTGTCCATTGATGAAAGTGGTGTGTTGAAGTCTCTCACTATTATTGTGTGAGGTGCAATGTGTGCTTTGAGCTTTACTAAAGTGTCTTTAATGAATGTGGCTGCCCTTGCATTTGGAGCATAGATATTCAGAATTAAGAGTTCCTCTTGGAGGATTTTACCTTTGATGAGTATGAAGTGTCCTTCCTTGTCTTTTTTGATAACTTTGGGTTGGAAGTCGATTTTATCCGATATTAGAATGGCTACTCCAGCTTGTTTCTTCAGACCATTTGCTTGGAAAATTGTTTTCCAGTCTTTCACTCTGAGGTAGTGTCTGTCTTTTTCCCTGAGATGGGTTTCCTGTAAGCAGCAGAATGTTGGGTCCTGTTTGTGTAGCCAGTCTGTTAGTCTATGTCTTTTTATTGGGGAATTGAGTCCATTGATATTAAGAGACATTAAGGAAAAGTAATTGTTGCTTCCTTTTATTTTTGTTGTTAGAGTTGGCATTCTGTTCTTGTGGCTGTCTTCTTTTTGGTTTGTTGAGGGATTACTTTCTTGCTTGTTCTAGGGCGTGATTTCTGTCCTTGTATTTGCTTCTTTTCTGTTATTATCCTTTGAAGGGCTGGATTCGTGGAAAGATATTGTGTGAATTTGGTTTTGTCGTGGAATACTTTGGTTTCTCCATCTATGGTAATTGAGAGTTTGGCCGGGTATAGTAGCCTGGGCTGGCATTTGTGTTCTCTTAGTGTCTGTATAACATCTGTCCAGGCTCTTCTGGCTTTCATAGTCTCTGGTGAAAAGTCTGGTGTAATTGTGATAGGCCTTCCTTTATATGTTACTTGACCTTTCTCCCTTACTGCTTTTAATATTCTATCTTTATTTAGTGCATTTGTTGTTCTGATTATTATGTGTCGGGAGGAATTTCTTTTCTGGTCCAGTCTATTTGGAGTTATGTAGGCTTCTTGTATGATCATGGGCATCTCTTTCTTTATGTTTGGAAAGTTTTCTTCTATTATTTTGTTGACGATATTAGCTGGCCCTTTAAGTTGAAAATCTTCATTCTCATCAACTCCTATTATCCGTAGGTTTGGTCTTCTCATTGTGTCCTGGATTTCCTGGATGTTTTGAGTTAGGATCCTTTTGCATTTTGTATTTTCTTTGACTGTTGTGTCGATGTTCTCTATGGAATCTTCTGCACCTGAGTTTCTCTCTTCCATTTCTTGTATTCTGTTGCTGATGCTTGCATCTATGGTTCCAGATCTCTTTCCTAGGGTTTCTATCTCTAGCATTGCCTCACTTTGGGTTTTCTTTATTGTGTCTACTTCCCTTTTTAGTTCTAGTATGGTTTTGTTCATTTCCATCACCTGTTTGGATGTGTTTTCCTGTTTTTCTTTAAGGACTTCTACCTGTTTGGTTGTGTTTTCTTGCTTTTCTTTAAGGGCCTGTAACTCTTTAGCAGTGCTCTCCTGTAATTCTTTAAGTGACTTATGAAAGTCCTACTTGATGTCCTCTATCATCATCATGAGAAATGTTTTTAAATCTGGGTCTAGATTTTCGGTTGTGTTGGGGTGCCCAGGACTAGGTGGGGTGGGAGTGCTGCGTTCTGATGATGGTGAGTGGTCTTGATTTCTGTTAGTAGGATTCTTACGTTTGCCTTTCACCATCTTTTAATCTCTGAAGCTATTTGTTATAGTTGTCTCTGGCAAGAGCTTGTTCTTCAGGTGACTCTGTTAGCCTCTATAAGCAGACCTGGGAGGCTAGCTCTCTCCTTAGTTTCAGTGGGCAGAGTATTCTCTGCAGGCAAGCTCTTTTCTTGCAGGGAAGGTTCCCAGATATCTGGTGTTCGAACCTGCCTCCTGGCAGAAGTTGTGTTCCACTCACTAGAGGTCTTAGGATCCCGTGGGGAATCCTGTGTGGGCCCTTGCGGGTGTCAGGCGACTCTACTGGCAAGGTACCCCGGTGCTCGAGTGGGGTGGAAGGGCCTTGTGCCCCAGGTCAGGCCCGTGTAGTCTGCTTCCCTATTTACCGCAGTCTCAGGTTCCGCGCGATTGGATTGGGGCAGACGCTGTGTTCCACTCACCAGAGGTTTTAGGGTCCCGTGGGGAATCCTCTGTGGGCCCTTGCGGGTGTCGGGCGACTCCGCTGGCAAGGTACCCCGGTGCTCGAGTGGAGCGGAAGGGCCATTCAGTTGTTTCTATGCGTTTCTGTAACTATTACTAATATTGATCTGTTTGAGTGTAGAGAAGTAGGTTATCTTTTCCTGTATTAGAAATTTCTACAGGAAGAACCTTGAGTATATTGGCACCAGCTAAGACACCTTGATGAGCACAATACCAACAGCCCAGTCAGCCACAATGATGAAGAATTAATAAGATGGACTCAATGGAACTGAAATGCTTCTATAAGGCACCTTGACACTGCTAATAGAACAAGGTGGCAGCCTACTGAAATGCAGAAGTTTCACCAACCCAACAGCTGAGAGAAGACTAATTTACAAAATATATAAAGAACTTAAGAATACAGACATTATCAAACCAAATAAACCAATTTAAAATGGAGTACAGATCTGAACAGAAATTTCTGAACAGAGGAATCTCAAAATATCTGAGAAGCATTTCAAGAAATGTTTAACATTTTTGGTCATCAGGAAAATGCAAATCAAAATGACTCTGAGATTCCATCTTATAGTTTTCAGAGTGGCTAAGATAAAAAACACAAGTGAGAGCTCATGCAGGTAAGGCTGTGGAGTAAATCTGTTCTTCCATTGCTGGTGGAAATACTAATGTGTGCCAGCACTTTGGAAATCAATATGATGGTTTCTCAGATAATTGGGAATCCATCTACCTCAAGACCCAGCTATCCCACTCCTGGACATATACCCAAAGGAAATTCCATCCTACCACAAGGACATTTGCTCAAATTTGTTCATAGCAGCTTTAGTCACAATACCCAGAAACTGAAAAACTAGATGACCCTCATAAGAAGGATGGGTAAAGAAAATTGGCACATTTATACAATAGAGCATTACTAGGTTGATAAAAAAAAAAAGCTGGGCGTGGTGGTGCATGCCTTTAATCCCAGTACTCCAGAGGCAGAGGCAGGCATATTTCTGAGTTTGAGGCCAGCCTGGTCTACAGAGTGAGTTCCAGGACAGCCAGGGCTATACAGAGAAACCCTGTCTCAAAGAAAACCAATAAATAAACAAACAAATAAGTAAATAACATCATGAATTTTGCCAGCAAATGTATAGAAATATATTTCTTCTTCAGTGAAGTAACCCAGTCCCAGAAATTCACACATGGAATCAACTCACTTGAAAGTTGTTGTGTCCGGCCAGCAGACCACAACCTGGGTTCTAGCCTGGAAATGCATTTTGGAAACCTGGAAGAGAAGAGGGGCTAGGTGGCAAGAGAAAGAAATGTAGCCAAGACAGTTATTCTGATCAAAGCTCAAATTTTATTGTTGCGACACTAGTTATGAAGGAAGGGGGAGGGGACCCGATTCCCGCCGAATAATCTATGTTCCAGTAGAAAGGTGCACGTGTGTGGCTCCGCAGGTTCCAGCAGTGGGCGTGGCAGAACGAATGAGCAGGAAGCTCCACCCCTGAGCAAGCAGGTTTCAGGCTGGGGGAGGGGAGACTACAGAAAGTAGCTATTAGCTGTAATGCAAAGGATAATCATACAACAGACACTTAGGATTAATACCAAGGAGAGCTCAAGTGTGGAATGCAGGAATCTCCCCAGGAATGGACAATAGAATAGATCCCTGGGAACTGGGGGCAGGTGGGGATGGATAAGACAAAGAGTACTAGGAGAAGTAACTGAAATTTAGAATCATTTCAAGGGTGAAAAAAAATCCAGTGCAATGGAAACTCCCTGGAATCTGCAAGGGGGATCCTAGCAAAGACACTTAGTAGGGGTATGGAGCCTGAACTGGCCCTCTTCTGTAACCAGGCATGGCTTCCAGTGGAGGGATTGGAACACCAACCCAGCCACAAAACTTCAACCTACAATCTATCCCATGTGGAAGGTATCCTAGGGTCATAATCACACAGAAATTGTGAGAGTGGACAAGTGTCTTGTTCAACCTGAGACCCATGCCTCAAGCAGGAGTCTATACCTCTCACTTCCTGGAAGGACAGGAACCAGAAGTTGGATAGTCCAGATTCTTTTTGTTTGTTTGTTTCTGTTTGAGACAGGGTTTCTCTGTGTGGCCCTGGCTGTCCTGAAACTCACTCTGTAGACCAGGCTGGCCTCGAACTCAGAAATTCACCTGCCTCTGCCTCCCAAGTGCAGGGACTAAAGGTGTGTGCCACCACGCCCGGCCTGGTAGTCCAGATTCTTAAGGAGAAACAAACCAACTGGGAAAAAGTCAATGAATCGATTCCTAATGAATCTCTGGAATGTTTGTAGACAGGAGCCTAGAAGAAAAATCATCACCAGAGAAGCTTCCTCCAGTAAATGGATGGGAGCAGATGAAGTAACCTGCAACCAAATATTAGGCAGAAGTCGGAGAATCCTGCAAGAGGGGGAGGCTGGATTTTAGAAGGTAGAAGTATCAAGGATACCACAAATACAGGGCTCACAGAATCAACTAATCTAACCTAGTCCCATGGAGGCTCACAGACCCTAAACAGACACTCAGGGAGCCCAAATGGGTTCAGACTTATGGTGGAGTAGCTTGGTGTTCTGATGGGATGCCTAACAGTTGGAGGAGGCTCTGCCTCTGTTGTGGGTTGCTGTTTATATGCTCTGCTCCCTCAAGAGTGCCCATATTCAGGTGCATTTAAGTAAAATCTTAGTCAGATAAGGCTAGAGGCTGTGATTAGGCAGTGGAAGATGAGGGGGAGCTAAGAATTTTAGAGAGGGGAGAGTTAGAGAGGGAGACGAGAGAAGAGACAGGGGATGTGGAGTAGATGGAGGTAGAAGATGAACCAGAACCACATGGCTTGAAAGAGCCACAGGTAGCTATGGACATCTCAGAAAGGCAATAGAGTAATATAGGGTACATATACCCAATCTAAATGTGCATATCATATTTATGGCAATTGAGTTTTGAGTTCCTTGTACATGCATTTTGGGGGTTGACAATTTACTGCTATAAATCTGGTTGATAAAATACAAAGTCTCTGGAGTTTTCATTTTACAGGGTTTCAGGGATTTGTGTGAGTGGCAGCCAGCTTACTGCCAGCTAGACAAATGAGGCCATTGGACTAGGAAGGTCTGGATGGCTAGCTGTGGAAACGATGCAGGCAGGCAAGACCACCATTAATAGAAAATAGCCTGGATTTTTTTCCCTATAATTACATGCGGCATTTCTCTGACTCTCTTGTCTGTTTCTGAGACCCCTTTCATGCTACTGGGTTGCTTTGTCTTGTCTTAGTAGGGGCCATGTGCCTGTCTTATTATAAACTGCTGTATTTAGTTGACATCCCTGGGAGGACTTCTCTCTTCTGAAAGGAAGCAAAGGAGTGGAGGTGGAAGAGGACTGTTAGAGGGCCAGGGATTTCAGGGAAGGAGGGAGGGGAAACTGGGCTGTAATGTATAAGAGAAAAAAAATTTTTTTTCCAGACAGGGTTTCCCTGTGTAGCCCTGGCTGTCCTGGAACTCACTTTGTAGACCAGGCTGGCCTCGAACTCAGAAATCTGCCTGCCTCTGCCTTCCAAGTGCTGGGATTAAAGACATGCACCACCATGTCCGGCTTAAGAGAAAATTTACTAAAAAGGAAAAATACCATAAAAAATAAATTCATGTTTAAGAAAACTCCACAGAAGAACACCCTACAACATTCCTGGAGGTTCCACAGATTCCAGCGACAACACTTTGAGACTCTAGGGTCTCTGAGCCCCTCAGGGCAAGGAAGAGGGCAGTGGTCAAGGAATTCCAGAGGGTGCTCAACCTGAGATCCTGACTGCCAAGATTTCCTTTGATCAATTTGTTTCCAAAACATTTAAGAGGAGCCTGACACCTTCACCCCAAAAGGAAACTGTTACAGCATAAATGATGATACTGTTTAGCCCAAATTGTGTTATGTACTTAAAATAAAATAACTGGTTTTAGTCGTGGAGTGACTCAGCTTTGGTACACACCTTTAGTCCTTCTGGCTGGAATATAGACATACCTTTAAGTACACACCTTTAATTCCAAACACTGAAGGTAAAGCTAGCTTGTAGAAAGAAGCCCCAGCAGGGTGGTGGTAGTGCACGACTTTAATCCCAGCCCTTGGAAGGCAGGGGCAGGCGGATTTCTGAGTTCGAGGCCAGCCTGGTCTACAGAGTGAGTTCCAGAACAGCCAGGGCTACACAGAGAAACCCTGTCTCGGAAAAAAAAAAAAGAAGAAGAAGAAGAAGAGAAAGAAAGAAGGAAAGAAAGAAAGACAGAAAGAAATCCCAATGTGCAGAGAAACTAAGAATTCCGAGAAAGATTAGGCAGAAATGGATATACTCAACTGTTATGAGAAGAGAGAGGAAAGAGAAGAGCTCACTGCAGAGAGAAAGGGCAGAGAGAAAGGGAGATAGGACAGTTTTAGCAGGACAGAGGTATAGAGGCAGGTTGAAGAGAGAACAAAAGACAGAAAGTGAGAAGGAGTCTGAAGATTAGAACTGATTGTCAAAGTAGGAGACCAGGTGAGCAATTCAGGAGAAGCCAAAAAAGCCATGTTGATTCAGTTACAGTGGAGAGGATTTTTTGAGCCAGAACAAATTAAATCAGGCAGTCAGAGATCAGAAAGAACTAGAAAGTGGGGACCTTATTCAGCTGTAAGTTTCAGAAGCTGAGAGCATTCTAAGCCTAGTTTTGATTTGATGGGTGCTAGAACCTTCCAGGACTAGTCCAAGGTCAGCAAACCAAGGCAGAAAGCCTCAGAGACAACAATTAATGCACGCAAATAAAAGTTACTTTTACAGGAAATTATTTTAAAGTTTCCTGGACTGTTGTCACCTCTGGACAAAAGTATGGCTAAGGCATCTTCAGTTAAGATACCAATGTCCAGAAACTGTGAAAGATGTCACCAGATTCTCATCTTTCCAGAAGTCTGGATGTGTTGCAGCCACCCCTGGTTGTCTGTGTATTGTGTCCCTGTCTCTCTGTCTCTCTCTGTCTCTCTCTATCTCTTTCTCTGTCTCTCTCTATCTGTCTCTCTTTCTCTCTCGCTTTATATGGGCATTTGTCAGTTTGGTTTTTTTGAAATGACTAGTTGCTTTCTCTGGTAGGAGGATATTACACAGCCTTACCACCTGTATTTCTCATGTTTAGTACAAAAAGATCCTTTTGACTCTGGCAAAGCACCCATAAAGTCACTGCTACCATCCAACCCCCCCCAAACAAAACAAAACAAAGCAAAACAAAAAAACCTTACACCTGTCCCACTTGACAGAGACTTCATAAGCAAAACCTATGATTCCTGCCCAATGGGGTCCCAGTCTCCTGTAAGAGGCAACTTCCACCCTACAGGAGCCTGCTCCTGAGAGCTAAGAAAAGAACAGTTTAGAACAACTTTCCTGCAAAGGGGTGAGGGAGGTTTGCACAGTGATCATCTACAATCATTTCAAATGTTAGATTTAAGACAGGGGATCCGTCTATCGAGATCCCAAAAGCACCAGATACAGAGTCACTGATGCTCAAGGTTGGCAGTAAGTCTAACCAAGGAATAAAAAAATCAAAATCAATTGATTGGTCCAAGATTGAGGGATAAGCAAAATTGAAGCAAGACAGAGGAGAGCTAGGAGCTACTGAGCTGACAGAATCACTGTAATTATTTCTGTGTCCTCTTGACTGTAGATCTCTCTAAGAGATGAAGACCTGGAGAAATGAGAGATATGGACAAATTTTTACATGTCACTTTACATGAGGGTAGTACTAATAAACCCTAATCTTTGATATCTGTTGAATATACACTGCACCCCTTGGAAAACAGAATAATCTCTCCTTTTCAGGGCCAGCAGAGCAAGCATGGCAGTTCCTGAAGAGGACAGACTCCTGAAGATGCAGACTATGAGGTATCAAGAAACTGAATCTTGCCAATTAAAGTGATTGAATTGAAAAGCATTTAGGATGTTCCTAAACTACACCCTTAAGTGACTCTGAAAAAGGATTTTAAAGGAGGATTTCCTGAGGGGGAAGTACAAGACCACCAACCAACCTGGGCAGTGGTGGTGCACGCCTTTAATCCCAGCACTTGGGAGGCAGAGACAGGACTGAGTTCGAGGCCAGCCGGGTCTACAAAGTCAGTTCCAGGACAGCCAGGGCTACACAGAGAAACCCTGTCTTGAAAAAAACAAAACAAAACAAACAAAACAAACAAACAAACAAACAGACCACTAACCAAATTGGGAGGACTCATCACAAGGTCTGTGGGTCTAAGTAGAATAACACAGGGGAAAGAAGAAAGTCAAGTGTAGAAGTTTGGGGCTCTGCTTCCTGTCCACCATGTGGGAGCTCTTCCACCTTCCCTCCTTTGTGAACATTCAGACTTCTGACATGTTAAGGAAAATATCTTTTCCTTGATCATGTTTGTGGCAGAAATTAGTGTAAGACAAGCACAAGGGTAAATAATAGGTGTGCATGGAATGGCACGATCCCTACATTTATGAAAGGTTGACCACAGTAAGCAAATTACACTGGGGAAGGCTATTCGTATTCACATTTAGACTACCTCTGGAATTGTGTAACATTCAAAATTGGAAAGTATAACTTTTAGTTTTTTATATTTTGCTTTAATTGAAGTAGATAGATCCAGTTCAAATGCAGATTTTCGGTAGAAAAACACACACCTTTATTTTGAGTTTTGAGTCAGGAAAACACACTTTTTTTTGGTGTTTTTTTTTGTTTTTTCCAGACAAGGTTTCTCTGTGTAGCCCTGGCTGTCCTGGAACTCACTCTGTAGACCAGGCTGGCCTTGAATTTAGAAATCTGCCTGCCTCTGCCTCCCAAGTGCTGGGATTAGAGGCGTGCACCACCACCCCTGGCTAAAACACACACCTTTAATCCAGATTTTGAGACTAGAAGACACACCTTCAACTGGGCCACACCTTCTGCTGAAGGCCTATATATGGAATAAGGAAGCTTTGTGTCTTTACCTGTTTGCTCTCATCTTACTAGCAAGCCCATTTCTTTACTGGTATTGGAGCCTATTTCTTCAGAATTCCAGCGTATACTGAAGAACACCTGAGACTTCAAACCTTGTGGACTAAGTAAGTACTGGCTTTTGTAGTAGTTGTATTAGCTGAACCTCAGCCTGTATGTTAGTGTCATATGTCCACTTTTTATTTCTATAGTGGAATTCATTCAGTACGTTCTATACAGGACCCTGACTAAATACAATATACTTGAAATGTGAATGTATAACATTTTCCAAGCTCATCCAAAATTCAATATAATAATTGTAGTGTTTTACTCATAAGGAGTTCCAGAGTATGTTTGTTAGAACCAATTAAGGTAAGAATGGGAGGGGTGCCCAGGTGGGTCCATGCTTAGGTATCCCTTCCCCCTCTGGTACCAGCCACAGTATAGAACAGAATTTATTGCTGGGCAGTGGTGGCACATGCCTTTAATCCCAGCACTTGGGAGACAGAGGTAGGCGGCTTTCTGAGTTTGAGTTCAGCCTGGTTTACAGAGTGAGTTTCAGGGTAGCCAGGGCTATACAGAGAAATCCCTTCTAAAAAACAAACAAACAAAAGAATAGAGTTTATTATACAGTATGGTTTAGTATAGGTTTTGTATAGAATAGAGTTTATTTAGAGCATGGGAAGGGGAGTTGAGTAGGGATGAGAAGAGAATAGAGGAAGAGAGAGCGAGGGGGAGAGAGAGAGAGAGAGAGAGAGAGAGAGAGAGAGAGAGGCCAGCCAGGAACACATGGAGAAAGAGGGAGAAGGGAAGGGGAGAGGGGGAGAAAGTAGTTAGAGAATCAGGGAGAGTAAGAGAGAATAAAATTGCAAGGAAGGAGTAAACAACCCCTTTTATAGTGAATCAGGGGTACCTGGCTATTGCCAGGTAACTGTTGGGTAGAGCCTCTGAGTAACTGCCTGTGAGGAATTACATGTGTTTAGCAGATGCTTGGGAGTATTTTAAAAAAAAAAAAAAAACAGAACTCTACTCCTACCATTTATTTCTTCTTACAAAAAAAAATCTTTCATTATATATTAATTTTTTGTTTTATATATCAAAAAATAAGCTTACAAAAGAAATACATTTGTTAACAGCATGAACAGTCTTTAAGATGAGCTTAGGAAAGACAAAAGCTTTTGCTGGAGCAGAAGAAGCAAGAGGGGCTTTTTCTTCTGTCTGGGTGACTGAATATATATAAATGTAGTATAATAAGAAGCATTTTGAAGTATGTATTGAAAAGACAATTAGGGGCTGGAGAGATAGCTCAGCAGGTAAGACCTCTTCCAAAGGTCCTGAGTTAAAAATCCCAGCAACCACATGGTGGCTCACAACCATCTGGAATGAGATCTGATGCCCTCTTATGGTGCATCTGAAGACAGCTACAGTGTACTTACATATAATAATAAGTAAATCTTTTTTTAAGAAAAAAGAAAGAAAGAAAAAGAAAAGACAATTAGCAGACATTGTAAAATTTGAAAACCTTGTGAATATGATAAATGATCATATACTTTAACATGAGACTATATACTTAAGTGTTAAGTGTTATATATATACTTAATACTATATACTTAAGTGTTATATAAGGCTTAAGTCTATAGTTAAAAGACAACTAAAGGAAACTTATTTGTAACAATGACAGCTGATACTACAGATTTAGCACGAGAAACACTTTAAGTCTATGGGATAAAGACAATTAAAGGAAACTTAAAATTTGCACTTTTGATTATAAAAGTTGGATCATATAGTGGAATATTTTATTTAGGGTTAGGCTAATTTATAAGAACTCTATTGATTAATGTTAGGGCAGTGGCATATAAAGGGGAGGAAATATGAAACATTTAGTCACTGGAAACTGAGTTTCCAAAAGAAAATAACAGAAGTTTAAATCTGTGAAAGGTTACATCTGAAATTTTGTATTCTTTATCATGAAGCCTGTGAGTTAGGCAAACCTGTTTTTCATAAGAGATCTGGTAGTTGCAATTAGTAAACAAATTGATTAATGAGCTAATAAGATGGTCAATTACCTTTAGGTAAGGTGCTAGAGGTCTGTTTTCTAGCTGATGTTCGCTTAGCTGTCAATGTAGTCAGATATTTGGGAAATACAAATTATAATCTAGGTGTCACTAATTATAATGACAGATGTTAGTCAATAATCCATTACCTAGACATTTCCCCCAGGTCTCTGCATTCTCCATCACAGCTTGGGCAGAATCAGTGTGTCCATTAGGCCCAGAAGGCAAGAAACATTTTTATTTTTATTTTATTTTATTAGATATTTTCTTTATTTACATTTCAAATGCTATCCTGAAAGTTCCCTATACCCTCCCCCAGCCCTGCTCCCCTACCTACCCACTCCCACTTCTTGGCCCTGGAGTTCCCCTATACTGGGGCATATAAAGTTTGCAAGACCTAGGGGCGTCTCTTCCCAGTGATGGCCAACTAGGCCATCTTCTGCTACATATGCAGCTAGAGACATGAGCTCTGGGGGTACTGGTTAGTTCATATTGTTGTTACACCTATAGGGCTGCAGACCCCTTCAGCTCCTTGGGTACTTTCTCTAGCTCCTCCACTGGGTTCCCCGTGTTCCATCGTATAGATGACTGTGAGCATCCACTTCTGTATTTGCCATTCACTGGCATAACCTCATATAAGACAGCTATACCAGGGTCCCTTCAGCCAAATCTTGCTGGCATATGCAATAGTGTCTGATTATGGGATGGATTCCCAGGTGGGGTAGTCTCTGGATAGTCCATCCTATAGATGGACTAATCTTAGCTCCAAACTTTGTCTCTGTAACTCCTTTCATGGGCATTTTGTTCCCTATTCTAAGGAGGAATGAAGTATCCACACGTTGGTCTTTCTTCTTCTTGATTTTTTTGTGTTTTGCAAATTGTATCTTGGGTATTCTAAGTTTCTGGGCTAATATCCACTTACCAGTGAGTGCATATCAAGTGACTTCTTTTGTGATTGGGTTACCTCACTAAGGATGATACTCTGCAGAAACATCCATTTGTCCAAGAATTTCATAAACTCATTGTTTTTAATAGCTGAGTAGTACTCCATTGTGTAAATGTACCACATTTTCTGTATCCATTCCTCTGTTGAGGGACATCTGGGTTCTTTCCAGCTTCTGGCTATTATAAATAAGGCTGCTATGAACATAGTGGAGTATGTGTCCTTATTACCAGTTGGAACATCTGGGTATATGTCCAGGAGAGGTATTGCTAGATCATCCAGTAGTACTCTGTCCAATTTTCTGAGAAACTGCCAGACTGACTTCCAGAGTAGTTGTATAAGCTTGCATGAAGGAGCGTTCCTCTTTCTCCACATTCTCTCCAGCATCTGCTGTCACCTGAATTTTGATCTTAGCCATTCTGACTGGTTTGAGGTGGGATCTCAAGGTTGTTTTGATTTGCATTTCCCTGATGATTAAGGATGGTGAACATTTTTTCAGATCCTTCTCAGCCATTCAGTATTCCTCAGTTGAGAATTCTTTGTTTAGCTCTGTACCCCATTTTTTAATGGGGTTATTTGAATTTCTGGATTCCAGCTTCTTGAGCTCTTTGCATATATTGGATATTAGTTCCCTATCAGATTTAGGATTGGTAAAAATCCTTTCCCAATCTGTTGGTGGCCTTTTTGTTTATTGACAGTGTCTTTTGCCTTACAGAAGCTTTGCAATTTTATGAGGTCCCATTTGTCAATTCTTGGTCTTACAGCACAAGCCATTGCTGTTCTGTTTAGGAAGTTTTCCCCTGTGCCCATATCTTCAAGGCTTTCCCCTACTTTCTCCTCTATAAATTTCAGTGTCTCTGGTTTTATGTGGAGATCTTTGATCCACTTAGACTTGAGCTTTGTACAAGGAAATAAGAATGGATCGATTCGCATTCTTCTACATGATAAATGCCAGTTGTGCCAGCACTATTTGTTGAAAATGCTGTCATTTTTCCACTGGATGGTTTTAGCTCCCTTGTCTAAGATCAAGAGACCATAACTGTGTGGGTTCATTTCTGGTTCTTCAATTCTACTCCATTGATCTACCTGTCTGTCCTTGTACCAGTACCATGAAGCTTTTATTACAATGCTCTGTAGTACAGCTTGAGGTCAGGCATGGTGACTCCACCAGAGGAAGAACCTGTTTTGTGGAATAGGAATGTGGGAGAAATGACTGACCTTGTCCTAGGCGACATGAGAGATTTAACTCTCTGAGTGTCCTCAGTTTGACAGTGTAGGGTGAGTCCAGGCAGCCTCAAGGCAATGGAGCTCTATAACTCATGGTTATCATAACACAATCTAGGCAGTCTTGTCACTGTGCCTACATCTTCTCATACACTTTTGTGTGGGGTGGGAGGGTTGTAACTGTTATGCTTTGGAAGTCTCTATCTGACCTAATAAGCTTAAACATTTGCTGTTACATTTAGCAGATTTTCTAGATGATTGAGACATAGTATATACTAAGCTTATCTGAGTTAGGCAATCTTTAACCTAAAGACCTTTAATCTTGTTTAATGATATAAATATTTATATTAGTTTTAAAATTATTCTTTACCAAGGCAGGATAGAAATTAGAGACCCTATGTCAGGATGTTCTAAGGTGAGTGGGCAGTGAGGTAGGAACTGCTCATAACAAAGATGGTGGATGAATTGGGACTGTCATTAACTAAAATGGCACTGAAGCTATAGCCATTCATGTGACCTCCCTTAGCTAAGAGGGCACCGAAGCAATAACATAGGAAAACCTTATCCGCCCACAAAAAAGATGGCAGATACTCACAAGCCTGCCCCCAACCAAGATGGTGCTAAAGCTACAGCTCTCCCAGGAAGAATGTCACATGTTTGTTATATCTTGGAATCACAGAAATAATTGTGTAACAACAGATAAAAACATATAAAAAGACAAACATATAGAGATAGTGGGCATGTTTTGTCTGGTGGACAAGAGGTCTTTGCTTTCACAGTAGCCAGCCTCTGTTGCTGTGACTAGGGCAGTGGGATCTGTGCATGGACTAGCTCAGCTGTCACACCTGGTTTAGAGTTGATGCAGAACAGAATGGAAAAAAAAATCAGAGAGCTGACAATGGTGGTGGTGGGCGGGCCCCAGGAGCACAGAAGCATAGGCAGCAGCTCAACCTGGTGTGAGCAGGGTGGGGTGTGGAATAAGAGGCAGCACCTGTAGCTATGCTCTGTCTGCCTTCAACTCTGCTCTAGCACAGCATGTTTTGTGCCCCATGGTGTTAGGTCAGGCAGGGAGCAAGAAAGCAAGGAGGAAAGCAGAGAGAAGGCTTGAGGCAGCCACGGAGTCATGGCAGAATCCAGGGGGAACACTGTTTCTTAGTGGTTATCATACCACAATCTAGACAGTCTTCTCACTGTGCCTGTATGTGGGAGGGAGAACAAAGAAGTAAAGTGGCAAGAGATGGAGGTAGTGGGAGGGGACCCTGTGTAGAAACCTTTCCATTTTTTTGGATGGCTGGTGAGAGACTTGTAAAATATATTTAAGTGCCCTTAAACAGCAATGAAGAGTCATTGCTTAGTGGTTATTGGGGCCAAATGTAGCCTGTAAATTTGGAAGCCTTTAAGAATTGGAGGCATCTTAGTCAGGATCCTGGGAGTGGCTGCAAAGGCATATCCTTTCTGGGTGAGAGTGGCAGTTATATATTTCCCCTACCAGCATCCTGAGGATAAGTTAACTAAAACAACAGGAGGGACAAATCACAAAGACCTCAAGTAGTCAATTGGGGTCTCAGCTCAGGCCAGTACCTGAGTGGACAGTGAGGAGAATGGTACCCAGGCTTAGGGTTTCACAGCATTGAGAAAGAAAATGACACAGGGGAGAGAGAAAATCTCACTCAAGGGAAGATGCCCTGTAATGAGGAGTCATCAAGGACTCATAAAGATTGGGACTGTCTCTATCCACAAGGACGCCACAGGGTGGCTGTGAACTCAACATCCCTCCCTTGGAACCAGGGGATATTTACAATGACCAGTGTGAGAGAGGGAACTTATCAATTTGCTTTTGTTTGGATGGATAGGTCTAGCGAGAAGTTGGCTGCAAAGTTCATGAGGCAGCAGGAGATGTTAACCTGACAGTTTTTAAATCTGTGTCACAACATCAATTGTGTTTTATAAAAAGAAATCCAGGATGTGTTTGTTAGATCCAGGTATTGTGAGGGTGGGAGTGGTACCCTGGAGTGTCCACGCTGAGGCATATCTTCCCCCTCAGGTACCAAGATTAGTATAGAATAGAGTTTATTTACACCACGGAGAGGGGAGTTGAGGAGGGATGAGAGGAGAGGAGAGACAGAAGAGAGAGAGGGTGAGAGAGAGAGAGAGAGAGAGAGAGGATTTAAGAGTAATTGAAATAAAATCTGAAATACCTATACTTATATCCAACAGGAAGAAGAATAAATAACGTCTAGTTCTTTTCAGATCAACTTTAACCTCCAAAGTACCTCCAGCAGAAATGTCAGGGGACATGGAAGCCAAGATCTGGGGCTCCACACAGATCAGTGTTAAGGAATTCTGCTATGAGTGGACCATTAGCAACTTTTCATTTTGCATGGGGGGAATTAGGAGAAAGATTAAAAGCCCAGTGTTCTCCTTAGAGGCCAATGAGGAAGTGGCCTGGTGTTTGAGAGTACACCCAAACGGGTTTGATGAAGAAAGCAAAGATTACCTGTCAGTTTACCTGGTGTTGGTCAACTGCCCAAAGAGACAAGTTAGGGCAAAGTTTGAATTCTGGATCAAAAATTCCCAAGGAGAGAAATACCAATATACGCAGAGCTTGAATGTCCATAGCTTTCAGAGAAAGCAAAACTGGGGATTCAGTAAGTTCATCCTTCGAGATTCCCTCCTCTCCCATAGGAATTGGCTTCTACCTAAAGACAAGCTCACCCTCTGCTGCAAGGTGAGCATAGTAGGAGCCATCTTAAACATGCCTGGACAGAACATGATACCTGCAATCAAGGATCCAAGACACATGTTGACAGATGACCTAGGCAAGCTGTGGGAGAATTCCCTCTTCACAGACTGCTCCCTGTTGGTAGCTGGCCATGAATTCAGGGCTCACAAAGTTATCCTAGCAGCTCGCTCTCCAGTTTTCAGAGCCATGTTTGAACATCAAATGGAAGAGAGACTAGCAAACTGCTTTGAGATCCAGGAGCTGGATTTTCAAGTCTTTAAAGAGATGATGGACTTCATCTACACTGGGAAGGCTCCAACCCTCCATAGCCACTCCATGGCCTGTGATGTGCTGGCAGCTGCTGACAAGTATGGCCTTGAGGGCTTGAAGGTCATATGTGAGGATTCCCTCTGCAGGAACCTCTCTGTGGAGAATGCTGCACACACTCTCATCGTGGCTGACCTCCATAGCACAGAGCAGCTGAAGACTCGGGCTCTACATTTCATTGCAGTTCATGCTTCTGAGGTCTCTAAAAGCTCTGGGTGGAAGTCAATGGTGGAGTCCCATCCCCACTTGGTGGATGAAAGATTCCACTCCCTGGCTTCTGCACAGAGTGTTTTCTTGGAGTCATCATTCAAACACCTTAAGGGATTTTAGGAGCTAGACAGATATGACCAACACCTGTCTTCCAACATCAACAACCAGTCTCATCTATAGAACTATGTCATAACACCAGCTGTAGCCTTACTTTCTGCCTGCATGCATCTCCTTTGAGTCCCAGAGACAATTCTTTTTTAAGATCCCTCAGGCTAACTCCTTGCTGTATTCTAGAGCCTAACTCCAGAACACACTCACTGATAACTCACTGTCCAATCCTGAGGGGAAAGCATGGAAGATGCCTGTAGATCTTCCCTTCTCCTTCAGTTCAGTAAAACCACAACTACCAGTCTAATCCCCAACTGTATAGAATCTTTCTGGCCTGACCACTTTTCTTTTTGTTTGTTTGTTTGTTTTTTGTTTTTTTCCAGACAGGGTTTCTCCGTGTAGCTCTGGCTGTCCTGGAACTCCCTCTGTAGACCAGGCTTGCCTTGAACTCAGAAATCTGCCTGCCTCTGCTTCCCAAATGCTGGGATTAAAGGTGCGTGCCACCACTGCCTGGCCTGACCACCGTTCACTGTGTCGCTGAATTCCAAGGAGACAATGTAAGCAGATTCTGATGGAATCTCCTCCCTCCTGTGAACCCCTTCAGACTTCTAACCTATCTCCATTCCTTTTTTTTTAAATTTTTTAATTAGGTATTTTCTTCATTTACATTTACAGTGCTATCCCAAAAGTCCCCCATACCCTCGCTCCCCACTCCCCTACCCACCCACTCCCACTTCTTGGCCCTGGCATTCCCCTGTACTGAGGCATATAAAGTTTGCATGACCAATGGGGCTCTCCACTGATGGCCTACTAGGCCATCCTCTTCTACATATGCAACTAGAGACACAGCTCTGGCAGGTACTAGTTAGTTTATATTATTGTTCCTCCTATAGGGTTGCAGATCCCTTTAGCTCCTTGGGTACTTTCTCTAGCTCCTTCATTAGAGGCTCTGTGTTCCATTCAATAGATGATTGTGAGCATCTACTTCTGTATTTGCCAGGCATTGGTATACTCTCACAAGAGAAAGCTATGACCAGGCGTGGTGGCCCACGCCTTTAATCCCAGCACTCAGGAGGCAGAGGCAGGTGGATTTCTGAGTTTGAGGCCAGCCTGGTCTACAAAGTGAGTTCCAGGACAGCCAGGGCTGTACAGAGAAACCCTGTCTTGAAAAACAAAAACAAAGAAAAGAAAAGAGAGAGAAAGCTATGTCAAGGTCCTGTCAGCAAAATCTTTCTGGCATCTGGGTTTGGTGATTTATATGGGATGGATCCCTGGGTGGGGCAGTCTCTGGATGGTCCTTCCATCTCAGCTCTGAACTTAGTCTCTGTAACTCCTTCCATTGGTATTTTCTTCCCCATTCTAAGAAGGAGCGAAGTTTCTACACTTTGGTCTTCCTTCTTCTTGAGTTTCATGTGTTTGGCAAATTGTATCTTGGATATTTTAAGTTTCTGGGCTAATATCTGATTATCAGTGAGTTCATATCATGTGTGTTCTTTTGTGATTGGGTTACCTCACTCAGGATGATATCCTCCAGATGCATACATTTGCCTAAGAATTTCATGAATTCATTGTTTTTAATTGCTGAGTAGTGCCATATTGTATAACTGTACCACATTTTCTGTATCCATTCCTCTGTTGAGAGACATCTTGGTTCTCTCCATCTTCTGGCTATTCTAAATAAGGCTGCTTGCTATGAACATAATGGAGCATGTGCCCTAGTGATCCTAAAAATTCCACCAGAGAATGCCTAAACCTGATAAACAGCTTCAGTGAGGTAGCTGGATATAAAATAAACTCAAATCAGTGGCCTTTCTCTACACAAAGGATCAACAGGCTGAGAAAGAAATTAGGGAAACAACATCCTTCACAATAGTCACAAATAATACTAACTCTAAGGAAGTGAAAGATCTGTGTGTTAAGAACTTCAAGTCTCTGAAGAAAGAAATCAAAGATTTCAGAAGATGGAAAGATCTCCAAGGCTCATGGATTGGCAGGATCAATATAGTAAAAATGGTATCTTGGTGAAAGCAATCTACAGATTCAATGCAATCCTCATCAAAATTCCAACTCAATTCTTCACCGAGTTAGAAAGGGCAATTTGCAAATTCATCTGGAATAACAAAAATCCTAGGATAGCAAAAACTATTCTCAACCATAAAAGAACTTCTGGTGGAATCACCCACCCCTGACCTCAAGCTGTACTACAGAGCAATTGTGATAAAAACTGCATGGTACTGGTACAGTGACAGACAGGTAGATTTGAAGACCCAGAAATGAAACCACATACCTATTACCACTTGATCATTGACAAAGGAGCTAAACCCATCCACTGGAAAGAAGACAGCATCTTCAACAAATCGTTCTGGCTCAACTGGTGGTTACTATGTAGAAGAATGTGAATCGATTCATTTATATATATATATATATAAAGTTCAGTTTTTAAAAATTTTTTAATTAGGTATTTTCATTTATATTTCCAATCCCAAAAGTCCCCCAGACCCTTCCCCCCACCCCCTCCCCACCTATTCCCACTTCTTGGCCTTGGCGTTCCCCCATACTGAGGCATATAAAGTTTGCAAGACCAAGGCGCCTCTCTTCCCAATGATGGCTGACTAGGCCATCTTCTGATACATATGCAGCTAGAGACACGAGCTCCAGGGGTATTGGTTAGTTCATATTGTTGTTCCACCTATAGGGTTGCAGACCCCTTTAGCTCCTTGGGTACTCTCTCTAGCTTCTCCATTGGGGGCCCTGTGTTCCATTGACCCGTCCAGTAGGTCCAGTTATTCGAGGGTCTCAAGGAGACCTTCTCCTAAGAACCGAATGGGGGGATAGAGAGACAAGAACCTTGTGCGAATAACAACAAGACTAGAGCAGGCTGAGTTTATTGACATGGGTCCTCTGAGTAGAGATTCTAGGTTTAATACGGAAGCTCGCATAGTTAAAAAAAGGTGTCAAAAGTCTGTTTGAATGGTTGGCTGAGGTGTTTATCAAAAGATGGCCTACTGGAAATGACTTGGAGATGCCTGATATTCCGTGGCTTAGTGTTGATGAAGGGATTTTAAGACTTAGGGAAATTGCAATGCTAGAGTGGATATATTGTGTAAAGCATAATTGTCCACAATGGGAAGGTCCAGAAGATATGCCTTTCACCAGCTCTATAAGACGCAGATTGGTGAGAGGGGCACCAGCACATTTGAAGGGTTTTGTTCTTTCCCTTTTCCTTGTGCCAGATCTTAGCATTGGAGATGCTTCTGCTCAATTAGATGAATTAAATTCACTGGGTTTAGTTGGATTCCGAGGTAACAAGGGCCAGGTGGCAGCATTGAATCGCCGGAGACAAGGTGATTCTAGTTATTATAATGGACAGCGTAGACAAAAGAATGTTTATAATAACATACCCAGTAATGGTCAGCACAGGAGAGGTGAAATTTATAATGGCATGACTCGGTTGGACCTTTGGTACTGGCTAACCAATCATGGTGTTTCCAGGAATGAAATACATAGGAAGCCTACTGCATATTTGTTTGATCTGTATAAGCAGAAAAATTCTCAAACAAATGAAAGAAAGGCTACATTAGATCGCGGTAAACAGCCAAATGAAAGAAAGGCTACATTAGATCGTGGTAAACAGCAATCTCGGCCAGTGAATCAATTTCCAGACTTGAGACAGTTTGCAGATCCAGAACCCCTTGAATGAAGGGGTGGCCAGGTTCCGCTGAGGAAGGATCTTGATAAGACACTCAAAGGTTTTGCTGTTACCCTTTCTCCAGTTCTTCCCCAGAGGGACCTACGGCCTTTTACAAGGGTAACTGTACACTGGGGAAAAGGAAATAATCAGACTTTTCGGGGTCTGCTGGATACTGGTTCTGAGTTGACACTGATCCCAGGGGATCCCAAGAAACATTGTGGCCCTCCAGTTAAAGTAGGGGCTTATGGAGGGCAGGTGATTAATGGAGTTTTGACTGATGTCCGACTCACAGTAGGTCCAGTAGGTCCCCGGACACATCCTGTGGTGATTTCCCCAGTTCCAGAATGTATAATTGGGATAGATATACTCAGAAATTGTTCTGAGTTGCATCAAGGCCTGAATGTATTAGCCAGGCCCAAGGTTTAAATGCATAAGCAAAAGGGGAAGTACAGGTACTTATCAGCGGGAGGGATGGGGCAATAGAATTGCAAAAGCAAAAGGAGAAGTGCTTATCAGTGGGAGGGGGGCAATAGAAATTTTTTCTTTTGGCAACTACATGGGGAAGCAGGAACTTGGTGGTATCAGGGTGTGGTCAGGACATCAGCAATGACTTAGGGCTGGAACATTCTGTGGTTGTTCTCGGAATCGGTGGCCTGCTTTTGACCCCCTTTTCTTCTCGGGGGGAGAGGCCCAATTCAGAGATCAGGACAATTGTGTTGTCTTAATGGCTCCCAACATTCCATCTAATAGCTGACTGCAAGTATACACTTCAAATTGATCCATTCTTATCTCCTTGTACAAACTCAAGTCAAAGGACTTTTTATGTGGATCAAAGGACTCCACATAAAACAAGAGATACTGAAACTTATAGAGGAGAAACTGGGGAAGAGCCCTGAACATAGGAGCACAGGGAAAAGATTCCTGAACAGAACAGCAATGATTTGTGCTCAAGATCAAGAATTGACAAAATGGGAACTCATAAAACTGCAAAGCTTCTGAAAGGCAAAAGACACTGTCAATAAGACAAAAAGGCCACCAACAGATTGGGGAAAGATCCTTACCAATCCTAACTCCAATAGGGAGCTAATATCCAATATATATAAAGAACTCAAGAAGTCGGACTCCACAAAAACTAAAGAACCCTATTTAAAAAAAGTGGGGAAGTACAGAGCTCAACAAAGAATTCTCAACTGAGGAATAAATACTGAATGGCTCAGAAGCACCTAAAAAAATGTTCAACATCCTTAATCATCAGGGAAATGCAAATCAAAACAACCCCGAGATTCTACCTCACACCAGTCAGAATGGCTAAGATCAAAAACTAAGGTAATCATAGATGCTGGTGAAGATGTTGAGAAAGAGGAACACTCCTCCATTGCTGGTGGGACTGCAAGCTGGTGCAACCACTCTGGAAATCAGTTTGGTGGTTCTTCAGAAAATTGGACATAGTTCTACCGGAGGATCCAGCAATACCACTCATAAGTAGATACTCAGAAGATGTTCCAACTCGTAATAAGGACACATGCTCAGCTATGTTCATAGCAGCCTTATTTATAATATCCAGAAGATGGAAAGAACCCAGATGTCCCTCAAAAGAGGAATGGATACAGAAAATATGGAACATTTACACAATGGAGTACTACTCAGCTATTAAAAACAATGAATTTGTAAATTTCTTAGACAAATGAATGGATCTGGAGGATATCACCCTAAATGAGGTACCCCAATCACAAAAGAACACACATAATATGCACTCACTGAGAAGTGGATATTAGCCCAGAGGCTCAGAATCCTTCTTAGAAGGGGGAACAAAATACCCATGAAAGGAGTTACAAAGTTCAGAGCAGAGCCTAAAGGAACAACTATCCAGAGACTGCCCCCGCTTGGGGATTCACCCCATAAGCAACCACCAAACCCAGACACTAGGCAGATGCCAACAAGAGCCTGCTGACAGGAGCCTGATAAAGCTGCCTCCTGAGAGGCTCTGCTAGCTCCTGACAAATACAGAAGTGGATGCACACAGTCATCCATTGGATGGAGCACAAGGTCCCCGATGAAGGAGCTAGAGAAAGTATCCAGGGAGCTGAAGGTGTCTGAAGCTCCATAGGAGGAACATCAATATGAACTAACCAGTACCCCCAGAGCTCCCACCAATCAGAAAACACATGGTGGAACCTGTGGCTCTAGCTATATATGTTACAGAGGTTGGTCTTGTCATTAATCAATGAGAAGAGAGGCCCTTGGTCCTGTGAAGGCTCTATGTCCCAGTATAGGGGAACACCGGGACCAGAAATGGGAGTGGGTGGGTTGGGGGGCAGAGGGAGGGAATAGGGGCGGGAGGGGATAGGGAATTTTCTGAGGGGAAACTAGGAAAGGGGAAAACATTTGAAATGTAAATAAAGAAAATATCTAATAATAAAGAAAAGAGATCACTTGCCACAGACCCTCTGGGCCCCTTTGCATGGAACGGGTCTCTAGTCAAAGGTGGGCAAAGCGTTGGATGAAATGACAGACATATGCACACAGGAGAGGTTGTGTAAACTCTGAATGTAATTTGTCAAATTGAGCATCAAACTTTTTATACAGAAGAAAGTAGGGAGGTTAGGTGACACATCAGCAAGGTACAAATGAGGTTACTGGATGCTTAATGACTCTTACACAAAACAGAGGAATGTAAACACAAAGACTGGCAGTAACTGGGCAATAAAATAACTGAGACAAAGTCAGCCTTATCTAAGGTCAGCTATAGTCTTAGAAGCCAGGTGTGAGGTCTTTACACTCCCAGGGCAAGGGCTTTCACACCCAAGTCATGGTTCTAATTAGGGAGTTCTGTTCTAGCTAACCATCTCATGAATAATGCAATACTCTAAAACAACAGCCTGATCTACTTCCTAAACCATTGTAAATTCCTGTATATGGGAGGGACTTGACTTTTATTCTAAGTGATAGTGTAATACCAGAGGCAATTCTGAATGTCACTGAACAGGCAACATTCTTCCTGAATTCCAAGCCCATGGTCAGCTCAAGGATTTTCTAGGACATTGGAACACTGGTGAAGGCTTAGCTATGTCAGAATTCAATCTTAAAAGGCACTTATAATAAGATAACACTAAAAGAGAGCACGTGGATCCATACACTAGACTAATTCAGGAATAGGGTATGAGTATATGGGTTAATGAGAACTCCAGGAGGTGAGCTTCCTTGAAACCCTCTGCCTTGTGAGTGGCTTTTAGGCTTCACAGCCTGTCAAGCTGACTTGACCGGAGTGCGTGGCGATCACTAACATTTCCCTGGCACTACACTCCAACACTATGGACTATGACCAAGTATTCCTTGGTTTTAGTTTAACAGGTAGTGTTTTGTAAGTGCTGGGGTTTGCATCCTGAATGGCTTCTGATAACATGGAGTCTGATAACATCTCACACATGTTCTGGATACTGAGTCAGCTGGTCAGGGCTGAATTCTCCTATCTGTCCAAATAGAGGTTGTCTTAACCATCTTCTGGAAGAGGTAACAAGGTAGAGGTCTCAGATTCCTTGGAACCATGATTTCAAGCTTCCTGTTTTGTCCAGGAATGCTGAAGGAGTCCTGTACTATGCTTACCTTGCAGCAGAGGGTGGGCTGGTCTTCAGGGAGAAGCTAAATGCCCCTAGGAGAAAAGAAAAGCTCAAAAAAAAAATGAAAATTTGAAACCCTTGTATTGGTTTCTTGATGTAGATGGTGTTGGCCTACAGGTCATAGAGATTGCCCTGTCTTATACTTTGCAGTGATGGAAATAGAGACCTGATATCCCCTCATGTACTGATACAACAAATTATGAGTAACATCACTCTCAGAAACAGTGTTGTCTGCTATGTGTTCTTCTTGGACCAAACTTTTTTTTAGGAAATCTGGTAAATCATAAGAAAGAAGAAAGGACTTGTGGGAGTAATGAGGGTATGAAGTGTGAAAATATAGCTCAACGCAAGGGAACTTGCCTAGCATGTGGAGGTCCCCAATTCTATGTCCTGCCAAACACACAGATGCAGCTTCCCATAGGTATGTATGTAGATTGGCTCCAGAAAGAAGAAAACTGTATGGGGACCAAGCAGAAGATGGCAGAGGCATAGTGAACATTTGCATTGATTGATCTCTAGGGCATCCTTTAAAGGGGTCACTGAGTGAGGGTATGTGGTACTCATGAATGATCTTACCTGGGAGGCTGAGATAGGTAGTAGGATGAAGGCTAGCCTGTTGTGCAGGAAGATATTACAACAGTAACAAACTGAGAATGTATACAATGAAGAGAAGAAGAGAGTATGAGAAAGATCTTTTTCTGCACTTGCCAGGGGAAATAATCATATCCAGCAAATTTCAGGGTGGAAAGCTATGCTTTGATGTTTCCTTCCTTCTCTTTCTGCAGTGGTGGAATTCAGTGTACACCCAAGACTAGATGATGCCTGATTCCTCCTCTTCCTCTGTCTCTGAAGTGCTAGGGCCATAGGCTGCACCACATGCATTCCATTCATTTAAAAATATTTTATTCATTATATCTTTTTCATGCCCTTAACAAAACTCTTAATTTGTTCCTTATGTATTAAAAAGTCAAGTATTTAATTCCTCTGAGGGGAGAAGTAGGAAGAGCTCTGTGTTTTTATGTCCAACTTGATCTAAAGAATAAGTTCCAAAACAGCCAAGGCCATGTAAAGACACTCTGTTTACTGAGATAGACGGGGGTGAGTGGGGAGAGAACTCAAATCAACATGAAAATGGTTTGTCATTTTGTGGAGGGTTATTAATGTTTTTAGTTCACAATAGTCTTGAGATTGTCTCAGGAAATTTCTTATAGACAAGATTGTGAACAATGAATCAAAATCCTGTCTAGAAGGGGTGAAAATAACTGTTTTCTCTATATACCTAAAAAGTGTGATATTCTAAGGGGCCTGCATTGGGAAATTCAGAGAGTCCTGAGTGCTTGATCTATGTGTCCATCATACATATGGAGATTCTGTCTCCAAATCCAAAACAAACTCACAAATCCCACCTCAACATCCACACCCTTAAATATGACTCCCCAAAAGATGAACTATGAAGGTAAAGTCAAAGGTTTCCTTCTGAAAATTATATTCAAGATCAGAGGCAGAAGAACCTAAGCTGAAGTGGTAGCCTAGGATACAGAGTAAAGCTGCTCTGGGAAACTAGTTTTTTGAATTGATGGCATCCTTCTTAAATGAATTAATATCTAAAATGAAACCAAACACACAAACATTAAATAAAAAACAAACAAACAAGCCAAAAACACAGGTTGAGCAATTATTAAAACAGCAGTTGAGCAGGCACATCATCGTTAAGGAGAATGTGCAAATGATTAATAAGTCAAGGGATCCCCAGATTTACTAAACATGCTGGCCGGTCTCATACTAACATCACAAACTAGAGGTATCTGAGAGGAGGGAACCTTAATTGAGAAAAATGCCTCCAGAATATTTAACTGCAAGGCATTTGCTTAATTAGTGACTGATGGGGGAAGAACCCAGCCCATTGTAGGTGGTGTCATATGTGTGCTAGTGATCCTTAGATGGTAGGCTGAGCATGCTATGAGAAACAAGCCAGTTAGCAGCACCCTTTCATGGCCTTTCATCTGACTGAGGGCTGATCTTCAATATATATATCCCAGAAATTTCATAATAAAAGACCTAATGTGTAAATAGAGAATTCACAATAGAGAAAAATTGAAATGTTTGAGAATCTCTTAAAGAAAAGTTCTATGATCTTTGTTATCAAAGAAATGCAGATCAAATGTACTTTGAGATTCCATCTTATTTCTGTCAGAATGGCCAAGGTCAGTAACAAGAGTGACAGTTCACACTGACTAGGATGCCTAGCAAGGGGAGCACTTCTCCTTTGCTGGTGGGAGTGGAAATTTTTACATCCACAATGTAGATAAGTATGCTGATTTATCAGAAAGATAGTAATCATTTTACCTCTAAGACTCACCTGTATCACTGGCATGGTATTGGCCAGGGTTCTCTAGAGTTACAGAACTTATGGGTGGTCTCTATATAGTAAAGGAATTTATTGATGATTTACAGTCTACAGTCCAACTCCCAACAATGGTCAGTACTGAATGGAAGTCCAAGGATCTAGCAGTTGCTCAGTCCCACACAGCAAGCAGGAAGGAGAGAGGGAAAGACTTCCTTCTTCCAATGTCCTTATGTAGGTCTCCCGCAGAAGGTGTAGCCCAGATTAAAGGTGTGTACCACCACACCTTTAATCTCAGATGACCTTGAACTCGGAGATCTCCCTGTCTTCTGGAATTCATAGCCACTATGCCTCAAGATTTCCATACCAAGATCCAGGTCAGAAACTATTATTTCCCAGCCTTCAGCTTAGAATCACTGGTGAGCCTTCCAAATCTGGATTGTAGTTCATTCCAGATATAGTCAAGTTGACAACCAGGAATAGCCACTACAGGCATATACCCAAAGAATGCTTCTTTTTAACCACAGGAATCTTGGTCAACCATGTTTTTTGCTGCTTCATTCATAATATCCAGAAATTAGAAACAACTCAGATGTCTCTCAATTGAAAAAAAAAAAGAATAAAGATATCATGGTACACTCACAAAATGAAGTATTACTCAGTTGTTAAAAAATAATGACAGAAAAGCCAGGACACAAGGCCTGGGCTAATTTGTAAGACCCTAAGCCTTAGTATTGAGTGTGTGACCACCAAAATCACAACTTGACAATAGATTGCTGCAATGGCAAGAAGTTTATTGTTCTGATGTGCGTGGGGTTGCTCAGCCTCCCAGCGAGAGTCAACCCCGAATTCAAAAAGCACAACACTTTATACTCTTTTTATGGTGGGTTATTATCATTGGTCAGCAAAGCAGCAGTACATTTCGAAATTATGTGTCAGCTATTAACGTCACAGCTATTAACATCACTGGGAATTCTAGCAAGGTCAGGGCAGTTTGTGGTATTTCTTGGGATTTAGTGTGAGGCAGGGCAGGGGGATTTTTTTTTCTTCTGGGAACTGCTATTTTGTTATGGTTATTTTTCTGAGAAAAGCTCATTCATTTTGTGTTGGCAGCTGTAGACTTAGTCATTTTTGACTGCTAGTTTGGGAAGTCCCTTCAGAAAGGAAGGGGCTTAGTGGTCTTGAACTTATTTTGGATTCCATAAACCTGCTCTGGTACAACCCAGTCCCATATCCAATGGGTTGAGTCAATACACCCCAACATCTACCTTATCTGTCAATACACCCCAACATCTATCTTATCTGTGAGCTGCTGGAGTGCTTGGAAAAGCCACTTCTAGATATCAAATGTCATTACGGAACAGTGCAGATTCCATGCTTGATACCCAGCTTTCAGAGTGGAAGAGCTGAAGTTGCAGGATTCTGTTTTCCCTACTGGGAGATAGAGAGATTACAGGACAGTGGTGCTGCCAGCACGCTACAAGCACAAAGGTGGAGCCCTAGAAACCATAGAGTGCCCTAATTTGAGGGCAGTGAGCTGTGCAGTAGCCTGGAACTTGCACAGACTCTACCCCAGACACAGATTGCAGAGCAACAGGATTGCCTAATTCTGGGCAACATTAAGGTATCTGAAGTGAGTCTTGGCAATGTTCTAATATTTATAGTGTTTTATTTTGTTTTATATTTTGTTATTTCATAGAAGCCTATTCTTTTCTGAGAGACAGAAAGGAAGAGGATCAATATGGGAGAGAAAGTAGGAAGGAACTAGAAGTAGGGGGAAGGAAACTGTATTCAGATTATACAGTATTAGAAAAGAATCTATGTTCAATAAAAAAGAAAAAAGGGGGCATGGGGGAAAATTAGTCTTTGAGAACTTTCAGAATGAGACGAAAAGTGTTGCTAAGTAGCCCTTCTCTGCTTCTGTTTTAGTGTAATGTCATTATGAACATTAATATTCATTAATATTAGCAGTAACTATGTATAAGGACATATTTTAACAAAATCAGAGTGAATTAAAATACAGAAGTTTGCTCTCTGACTTTCTTGACTGTTGCTCCCAACTCTGATGTAAACCTTGTCTCCCACCTTTTAATTTTCATTGTCTCAGTCAATGTTTTGGAAATTTAGTTTATTTCATGTCTATGATGCTTCTGCATGTGTATTTGTTCACTATTTGCATGGGTGCTACCCACAGAAATAAGAAGGTGATACATTTCATGAGACTGGCATCCAAATGGTTGTGAGGAGTCTTTTTTTTTTCTCTAGGAATGAAACCTGTGTTCTTCTGAATAGCAGCAAGTGTTCCTAAATCTACAGCAACCTCTTGAACCTCAGACCTACTTAGTTGTAACTCCATATTTTCTGTTACTCTCAGCAGAAGTCCGTGTGGTGTGGAAACATGACAAATGAATTCTGAGAGTTCTGGAGCACCAGAAAAGGGAAGCACAATCACTTCTTTTAGGTGTATGGCTATACCTTTGGTATTTGGGATGCAGGAGTCTAGTCTCTGGCCCTCTTTTCTCTTACCCACATTCAGTTGTACCTATGCACTTCTGTAACTATTACTAATATTGATCTGTTTGGGTGACAAGAGAAGCGTGTTATCATTTCCTCTATTGGAAATGTTTACAGGAATAGCCTTGAGTGCATTGACACTTGCTGAGCCCAACACCAACAGCCCAGGCACTAAGATCAACAATTATAAGTGGGACTTCATGGAACTGAAATGCTTCTCTGTAAGGCATTTTGACAGTGTTAATTGGACAAGATGGCAGCCTATTGAAATGCAGGTGTTTCACCAACCCAACATCTGACAAAAGAGTAATTCACAAAATATATAAGGAACTCAAGAATCTAGACATTATCAAACCAAATAAACCAATTTAAACTGGGGTATAGACCTGAACAGAAAACTCTGAATAGAGGAATCTCAAATATCTGAGAAACATTTAAAGAAGTGTTTAACATTCTTAGTCATCAGGAAAATGCAAATCAAAATGACTCCAAGATTCCATCTTATACCTTTCAGAGTGGCTAAGATAAAAAACACAAGTGGGAGCTCATGCAGGTAAGGCTGTGGAGCAAATACACTCCTCCATTGCTGGTGGAAATGCTAATTTGTATAGCCACCTTGGAAATCAATATGATGGTTTTTCAGATAATTGAAAATCCATCTACCTCAAGACCCAGCTATCCCACGCCTGGACATATACACAAAGGAAAATCCATTGTAACACAAGAACATTTGCTTAAATATGTTCATAGCAGCTTTAGTCATAATACTCAGAAACAGAAAAACTAGATGACCCTCAACAGAAGGATGGGTAAAGAAAATTGGCACATTTACACAATAGAGCATTACTAGGTTGAAATAAAAGAATAATATCATGAATCTTGCAGGCAAATGTATAGAAGTATTTTTCCTTAGTGAAGTAACCCAGTCCCAGAAATTTATACATGGAATCAACTCACTTGAAAGTGGCTATTAGCTGTAATGCAAAGGATAGTCATACAACAAACCCATAGGATTAATACCAAGGAGAGCTCAAGTGTAGAATGCAGGGATCTCTCCAGCAAAGGACAATAGAATAGATTTCCTGGGAACTGGGGGCAGGTGGGGCTGGATAAAGCAAAGAGGAGGGAACATAATGGGAGGAGAGAGTACTGGGAGAGATCACTGGAATTTAGAATCATTTCAGGAATTAAAAAGAACTCCAGTGCAATGGAAACTCCCTGGAATCTACAAGGGGAATCCTAGCAAAAACCCTTAGTAGGGGTATGGAGCCTGAACTGGCCCTCTTCTGTAACCAGGCATGGCTTCCAGTGGAGGGATTGGAACACCAACCCAGCCACAGAAACTTCAACCTACAATCTATCCACATGGAAGGAGTCCTAGAGTAATGATCACACAGAAATTGTGAGAGTGGACAAGTGTCTGGTACAACCTGAGACCCATGCCTCAATTAGGAGCCCATAGGAACCAGAGGATGGATAGTCCAGAGAATTAAGAGAGAAGCAAACACAACTGGAAAAAAAAGGTCAATGGAGTGATTCCTAATGATTCTCTACTATACTTGTAGACAGGAGCCTAGCATAATCATCACCAGAGAAGCTTCATCCAGCACTGGATGGGAGCAGATGAAGAGACCTACAGCCACATATTAGGCAGAAGTCAGAGAATCCTGTAAAAGAGGAGGAGGAAGGATTTTAGAAGGTAGAAGTATTAAGGACACCGCAAGTACAGGGCTCACAGAATCAACTAACCTAACCTAGTCCCATGGAGGCTCAAAGAGCCTAAACAAGGAGCCCAAATCAGTTCAGACTCTAGACCCCGTGCATGTGTGCATGTGCATATGCATAGATAGATACATAGATAGATAGACATATAGATATAGATATAGATGTAGATGTAGATATAGATATAGGTATAGATATAAGTATAGATATAGATAGACATAAAAAATGGTTGAGTAGCTTGGTATTCTGGTGGGATTCCTAACAGTAGGAGGAGGGTCTGTCTCTGCTGTGGATTGCCATTTGTATGTTCTATTCTCTCAAGTGTGCCCATACCAAGGAGCTGACAGTCAGGTGAAACCTTAATTAGTGAGATAAGGCTAAAGGCTGGGATTGGGAAGTAGAAGGAGAGAGAGGACCTGAAAGTTTTAGAAAAGGGGGAGTCTGGGACAGGGAGAGGGAGAGAGGAAACAGGGGATGAAGAAAAAATAGGTGAAAAAGATGAACCAGAACCACATGGCCTGAAAGAGGCACTGGTAGCTATGGATATCTTACAGGGGCAATAGAGTAATGTAGGTTACATTTGCTCCATCTAGGAATATAGCTTGTATTTATATCAATAAAGTTTTGAGTTCTATGTATGGGGATTTTGGGGGTTGATGATTTACTTCTATAAATCTGGCTGTTTGCCAGGCAGTGGTGGTGCACACCTTTGATCCCAGCACTTAGGAGGCAGTGGCAGGTGGATCTCTGAGTTCGAGGACAGCCTGGTCTACAGAGTGAGTTCCAGGACAGCCAGAGCTACACAAAGAAACCCAATCTCAAAACAACAACAACAAAAAACAAAATAAATATACACACATACATACATATAGCTAATAAATTACAAGTCTCTGGAGTTTTCAGTTTACGGGGCTAAGGGGATTTTTTGTTGAGTGGCAGCCAGCTTTCTGCTGGCTAGCCAAAGAGGGTGGCTGCACTGGGTAGGTCTGGGAGGCTCAGCAGCTAGCCAGCTGCAGAAAACATGTAGGCTGGCAAGACTACCATCAACAGCAACAGCTTGGATTGTTTTCTATAATTACATGCTGCAATTCTCTGACTCTTTTGCCTGCTTTTGAGACCCCTTTCCTCCTACTGGGTTGCTTTGTCTGCCTTACTAAGTGGACATGTGCCAGTCTTATTGTAACCTATTCTGTTTAGTTGACATCCCTGGGAGGTCTGCTCTCTTCTGAATGGAAGCAAAGGAGTGGACTTAAAAGAGGGAATACTGGGGGAGGGGGAGGGCGGGGGGAGCAACTTGGAGGAAAGGAGTGAGGGAAAAATGGTGTTGGGATGTAATATAGAACAGAAAATTCAATTAAAGGGAAAATACCATTAAAAAATAAATTAGGGGCTGGAGAGATGGCTCAGTGGTTAAGAGCACCTACTGCTCTTCGAAGGTCCTGAGTTCAAATTTCAGCAACCATATGGTGTCTAACAACCACCTATAATGTGATCTGACGCCCTATTCTGGTGCATCTGAAGACAGCTACAGTGTACTCATATATAATAAAATAAAAAGGGAGGACAGGTGCCCACCCGGCAGGGGAGGCGGCCTAAGCCACAGCAGCAGCGGTCGCCATCTTGGTCCCGGGACTCCAAGGAACTTAGGAATTTAGTCTGCTTAGGTGAGAGTCTGTACCACCTGGGAACTGCCAAAGCAACACAGTGTCTGAGAAAGGTCCTGTTTTGGGCCTTCTTCTTCGGCCAGGAGGAGGTCCAAATACAAGATATCTGCGCACCTTCCCTGTAAGAGAGCTTGCCAGCAGAGAGTGCTCTGAGCACTGAAACTCAGAGGAGAGAATCTGTCTCCCAGGTCTGCTGATAGACGGTAACAGAATCACCAGAAGAACAATCTCTAAACAGAGTCAACTATAACTACTAACTCCAGAGATTACCAGATGGCGAAAGGTAAACGGAGGAATCTTACTAACAGGAACCAAGACCACTCACCATCACCAGAACCCAGCACACCCACTTCGCCCAGTCCAGGGAACCCCAACACACCTGAGAACCTAGACCTAGATTTAAAAGCATATCTCATGATGATGGTAGAGGACATCAAGAAGGACTTTAATAAATCACTTAAAGAAATACAGGAGAACACTGCTAAAGAGTTACAAGTCCTTAAAGAAAAACAGGAAAACACAATCAAACAGGTAGAAGTCCTTACAGAAAAAGAGGAAAAAACATACAAACAGGTGATGGAAATGAACAAAACCATACTAGACCTAAAAAGGGAAGTAGACACAATAAAGAAAACTCAAAGCGAGGCAACACTAGAGATAGAAACCCTAGGAAAGAAATCTGGAACCATAGATTTGAGCATCAGCAACAGAATACAAGAGATGGAAGAGAGAATCTCAGGTGCAGAAGATTCCATAGAGAACATCGGCACAACAATCAAAGAAAATGGAAAATGCAAAAAGATCCTAACTCAAAATATCCAGGAAATCCAGGACACAATAAGAAGACCAAACGTACGGATAATAGGAGTGGATGAGAATGAAGATTTTCAACTCAAAGGTCCAGCAAACATCTTCAACAAAATTATTGAAGAAAACTTCCCAAATCTAAAGAATGAGATGCATATGAACATACAAGAAGCCTACAGAACTCCAAATAGACTGGACCAGAAAAGAAATTCCTCCCGACACATAATAATCAGAACATCAAATGCACTAAATAAAGATAGAATACTAAAAGCAGTAAGGGAAAAAGGTCAAGTAACATATAAAGGCAAGCCTATCAGAATTACACCAGATTTTTCACCAGAGACTATGAAAGCCAGAAGAGCCTGGACAGATGTTATACAGACACTAAGAGAACACAAACTGCAGCCCAGGCTACTATACCCAGCCAAACTCTCAATTATCATAGAGGGAGAAACCAAAGTATTCCACGACAAAACCAAATTCACGCATTATCTCTCCACGAATCCAGCCCTTCAAAGGATAATAACAGAAAAAAACCAATACAAGAACGGGAACAACGCCCTAGAAAAAACAAGAAGGTAATCCCTCAACAAACCTAAAAGAAGACAGCCACAAGAACAGAATGCCACCTTTAACAACTAAAATAACAGGAAGCAACAATTACTTTTCCTTAATATCTCTTAACATCAATGGTCTCAACTCGCCAATAAAAAGACATAGACTAACAAACTGGCTACACAAACAAGACCCAACATTTTGCTGCTTACAGGAAACTCATCTCAGAGAAAAAGATAGACACTACCTCAGAATGAAAGGCTGGAAAACAATTTTCCAAGCAAATGGTATGAAGAAACAAGCAGGAGTAGCCATCCTAATATCTGATAAGATTGACTTCCAACCCAAAGTCATCAAAAAAGACAAGGAGGGACACTTCATTCTCATCAAAGGTAAAATCCTCCAAGAGGAACTCTCAATTCTGAATATCTATGCTCCAAATACAAGAGCAGCCACATTCACTAAAGAAACTTTAGTAAAGCTCAAAGCACACATTGCGCCTCACACAATAATAGTGGGAGACTTCAACACACCACTTTCACCAATGGACAGATCATGGAAACAGAAACTAAACAGGGACACACTGAAACTAACAGAAGTGATGAAACAAATGGATCTGACAGATATCTACAGAACATTTTACCCTAAAACAAAAGGATATACCTTCTTCTCAGCACCTCATGGTACCTTCTCCAAAATTGACCACATAATAGGTCACAAATCAGGCCTCAACAGATTCAAAAATATTGAAATTGTCCCATGTATCCTATCAGATCACCATGCACTAAGGCTGATCTTCAATAACAAAATAAATAACAGAAAGCCAACATTCACATGGAAACTGAACAACACTCTTCTCAATGATACCTTGGTCAAGGAAGGAATAAAGAAAGAAATTAAAGACTTTTTAGAGTTTAATGAAAATGAAGCCACAACGTACCCAAACCTTTGGGACACAATGAAAGCATTTCTAAGAGGGAAACTCATAGCTATGAGTGCCTTCAAGAAAAAACGGGAGAGAGCACATACTAGCAGCTTGACAACACATCTAAAAGCTCTAGAAAAAAAGGAAGCAAATTCACCCAAGAGGAGTAGACGGCAGGAAATAATCAAACTCAGGGGTGAAATCAACCAAGTGGAAACAAGAAGAACTATTCAAAGAATTAACCAAACGAGGAGTTGGTTCTTTGAGAAAATCAACAAGATAGATAAACCCTTAGCTAGACTCACTAAAGGGCACAGGGACAAAATCCTAATTAACAAAATCAGAAATGAAAAGGGAGACATAACAACAGATCCTGAAGAAATCCAAAACACCATCAGATCCTTCTACAAAAGGCTATACTCAACAAAACTGGAAAACCTGGACGAAATGGACAAATTTCTGGACAGATACCAGGTACCAAAGTTGAATCAGGATCAAGTTGACCTTCTAAACAGTCCCATATCCCCTAAAGAAATAGAAGCAGTTATTAATAGTCTCCCAGCCAAAAAAAGCCCAGGACCAGACGGGTTTAGTGCAGAGTTCTATCAGACCTTCAAAGAAGATCTAACTCCAGTTCTGCACAAACTTTTTCACAAGATAGAAGTAGAAGGTATTCTACCCAACTCATTTTATGAAGCCACTATTACTCTGATACCTAAACCACAGAAAGATCCAACAAAGATAGAGAACTTCAGACCAATTTCTCTTATGAACATCGATGCAAAAATCCTTAATAAAATTCTCGCTAACCGAATCCAAGAACACATTAAAGCAATCATCCATCCTGACCAAGTAGGTTTTATTCCAGGGATGCAGGGATGGTTTAATATACGAAAATCCATCAATGTAATCCATTATATAAACAAACTCAAAGACAAAAACCACATGATCATCTCGTTAGATGCAGAAAAAGCATTTGACAAGATCCAACACCCATTCATGATAAAAGTTCTGGAAAGATCAGGAATTCAAGGCCAATACCTAAACATGATAAAAGCAATCTACAGCAAACCAGTAGCCAACATCAAAGTAAATGGAGAGAAGCTGGAAGCAATCCCACTAAAATCAGGGACTAGACAAGGCTGCCCACTTTCTCCCTACCTTTTCAACATAGTACTTGAAGTATTAGCCAGAGCAATTCGACAACAAAAGGAGATCAAGGGGATACAAATTGGAAAAGAGGAAGTCAAAATATCACTTTTTGCAGATGATATGATAGTATATATAAGTGACCCTAAAAATTCCAACAGAGAACTCCTAAACCTGATAAACAGCTTCGGTGAAGTAGCTGGATATAAAATTAACTCAAACAAGTCAATGGCCTTTCTCTACACAAAGAATAAACAGGCTGAGAAAGAAATTAGGGAAACAACACCCTTCTCAATAGCCACAAATAATATAAAATATCTCGGCGTGACTCTAACGAAGGAAGTGAAAGATCTGTATGATAAAAACTTCAAGTCCCTGAAGAAAGAAATTAAAGAAGATCTCAGAAGATGGAAAGATCTCCCATGCTCATGGATTGGCAGGACCAACATTGTAAAAATGGCTATCTTGCCAAAAGCAATCTACAGATTCAATGCAATCCCCATTAAAATTCCAACTCAATTCTTCAACGAATTAGAAGGAGCAATTTGCAAATTCATCTGGAATAACAAAAAACCGAGGATAGCAAAAACTCTTCTCAAGGATAAAAGAACCTCTGGTGGAATCACCATGCCTGACCTAAAGCTTTACTACAGAGCAATTGTGGTAAAAACTGCATGGTACTGGTATAGAGACAGACAAGTGGACCAATGGAATAGAATTGAAGACCCAGAAATGAACCCACACACCTATGGTCACTTGATCTTCGACAAGGGAGCCAAAACCATCCAGTGGAAGAAAGACAGCATTTTCAACAATTGGTGCTGGCACAACTGGTTGTTATCATGTAGAAGAATGCGAATCGATCCATACTTATCTCCTTGTACTAAGGTCAAATCTAAGTGGATCAAGGAACTTCACATAAAACCAGAGACACTGAAACTTATAGAGGAGAAAGTGGGGAAAAGCCTTGAAGATATGGGCACAGGGGAAAAATTCCTGAACAGAACAGCAATGGCTTGTGCTGTAAGATTGAGAATTGACAAATGGGACCTAATGAAACTCCAAAGTTTCTGCAAGGCAAAAGACACTGTCTATAAGACAAAAAGACCACCAACAGACTGGGAAAGGATCTTTACCTATCCTAAATCAGATAGGGGACTAATATCCAACATATATAAAGAACTCAAGAAGGTGGACCTCAGAAAATCAAATAACCCCCTTAAAAAATGGGGCTCAGAACTGAACAAAGAATTCTCACCTGAGGAATACCGAATGGCAGAGAAGCACCTGAAAAAATGTTCAACATCCTTAATCATCAGGGAAATGCAAATCAAAACAACCCTGAGATTCCACCTCACACCAGTGAGAATGGCTAAGATCAAAAATTCAGGTGACAGCAGATGCTGGCGAGGATGTGGAGAAAGAGGAACACTCCTCCATTGTTGGTGGGATTGCAGGCTTGTACAACCACTCTGGAAATCAGTCTGGCGGTTCCTCAGAAAATTGGACATAGTACTACCGGAGGATCCAGCAATACCTCTCCTGGGCATATATCCAGAAGAAGCCCCAACTGGTAAGAAGGACACATGCTCCACTATGTTCATAGCAGCCTTATTTATAATAGCCAGAAACTGGAAAGAACCCAGATGCCCCTCAACAGAGGAATGGATACAGAAAATGTGGTACATCTACACAATGGAGTACTACTCAGCTATTAAAAAGAATGAATTTATGAAATTCCTAGCCAAATGGATGGACCTGGAGAGCATCATCCTGAGTGAGGTAACACAATCACAAAGGAACTCACACAATATGTACTCACTGATAAGTGGATACTAGCCCAAAACCTAGGATACCCACGATATAAGATACAATTTCCTAAACACATGAAACTCAAGAAAAATGAAGACTGAAGTGTGGACACTATGCCCCTCCTTAGAAGTGGGAACAAAACACCCATGGAAGGAGTTACAGAAACAAAGTTTGGAGCTGAGATGAAAGGATGGACCATGTAGAGACTGCCATATCCAGGGATCCACCCCATAATCAGCATCCAAACGCTGACACCATTGCATATACTAGCAAGATTTTATCGAAAGGACCCAGATGTAGCTGTCTCTTGTGAGACTATGCCGGGGCCTAGCAAACACAGAAGTGGATGCTCACAGTCAGCTAATGGATGGATCACAGGGCTCCCAATGGAGGAGCTAGAGAAAGTATCCAAGGAGCTAAAGGGATCTTCAACCCTATAGGTGGAACAACATTATGAACTAACCAGTACCCCTGAGCTCTTGACTCTAGCTGCATATGTATCAAAAGATGGCCTAGTCGGCCATCACTGGAAAGAGAGGCCCATTGGACACGCAGACTTTGTGTGCCCCGGTACAGGGGAACGCCAGGGCCAAAGGGGGGGAGTGGGTGGGTAGGGGAGTGGGGGTGGGTGGGTAAGGGGGACTTTTGGTATAGCATTGGAAATGTAAATGAGCTAAATACCTAATAAAAAATGGAAAAAAAAATATTTCTATGCAGAGCTCTCTCAACTAAGCTCGACAGAATGCTTGAGATGTATGCTGAATTAGTTCAAAAGTACATTATTCTCATAATTATCACAGTGAAAGTCATTAAAAAGGTATTAGTGTTTTGGTATAGGGGTGGGTTGGCCTGTGGGAGCTGTTGCTTGATGAAATTAAATCTCAATTAAATTGTGTTGTAAATATGGCCTGAAAGAAGAGAATCTTTTGCCATTCATATTGAATTTATTTCAATAAAAGAGATGTTTTCTGTAAAAAAAAAAAAAAAAAAAAGGAAATGTAAAAAAAAAAAAAAAAATAATAAAATAAAAAAAATAAATAAATTAATGTTAAAGGAGACTTCTCAGAAGAATATCCCACAACATTCCTGGAGGCTCCACAGAAATTCCAGAGACTACACTTTGAGACTCTAGGGTCTCTGAGTCCCTCAGGGCAAGGAAGAGGGCAGTGGTCAAGGAATCCCAGAGGGTGCTCAACATGAGATCCAGACTGCCAAGATTTCCTTTGATCAATTTGTTCCCAAAATACTTAGGAGGAGCCTGACACCTCCAACCAACAAGGAAACTGTTAAAGCATATTTAATCACACTGTGAGCCCCAAATTGTGTTACTTACTGAAAAAAAAATGATATTTTTAGTATAGGAGTGGCTCAGCTTAGGCACAAACCTTTAATCTTCTGGCATACAGACAAACCCTTAATACCCACCTTAATTCCAAAACCTGAAAGTAGTTCGTTTGTAGAAAGAAGCAACAGTGTTTTGGTTTTTTGTTTGTTTGTTTTTTGGACACAGTGTTTCTCTGTGTAGGCCTGACTGTCCTGGACCTCACTCTGTAGACCAGGCTGGCCTTGAACTCAGAGATCCCCCTGCCTCTGCCTCCAAGTGCTGGTATTAAAGGTGTGTGCCACCACCGCCTGGCTGCACCACTCTTTAGAGAAACTGAAAAATCAGAGAAAGATTAAACAAAAGAGGATATGTTTAACAGTTGTGAGAAGAAAGAGAAAAGGGAAGAGATCACTGCAGAGAGAAGAGGAAAGAGGCACTTTTACAAGGACAGTGGTACAGAGACAGGTTGAAGAGAGAACAAGAGAGACACAGGTAAAGACAGAAGGAGCCAGAGAGTGAGAGGAGCCAGAAGATTACAATTGATTGTGAAAGTTACTATGAGGCCAAGTAAGCAGTTCAGGAGAAGCTGAGAAAAGCCAGACTGAGTCAGTTACAGTTGAGAGGAGTTTTGAGCCAGAGCAAATTAAATCAGGCAGCCAGAAAGTGGTAAGCTTATTCAGCTGTAAATCTCAGAAGCTGAGAACATTCTAAGCCTAGATGTGATGGGGCTAGGACCTTCCAGGACTAGTCCTAGGTCAGCAGACCAAGGCAGAAAGCCTCAGAGACAACAATTGATGCACGCAAATAAAAGTTACTTTTACAGGAAATTATTTGAAAGGTACCTGGGCTGTCACCTCTGGAGGAAAGTATGGCTAACGCATCTTTCGTTGAGACACCAGTGTCCAGAAACTGTGAAAGACATCCCTAGATTTTCTTCTTTCCAGGAGACTAGATGTGTGGCAGTCACACCTGGTTGTCTGTTTAGTCACTCTCTGTCTCTCTCTCTCTGCACTTGTCTCTCTCTTTCTCATTCTGTTTCTCTCTCCTCCCCTCTCTTCTCCCACCCACCTGTCTTGCTTTCTATGTGAATTCCTCAGTTTTGTTTTTGGAATGACCAGTTGCATTCTCTGGTATGAGGACTCTTCCCAGGCTATATTCCTCCGGTGTGGTACAAAATTCTTTCAACTCTGGCAAGTCACCCATAAAATCTCTCCTCTCCTCCACACCCCTGAAAAAAAAAAATACCTTGCCGGGAGTAGTGGCACACACCTTTAATCCCAGCACTCGGGAGGCAGAGACAGGCATTTTTCTGAGTTCGAGGACAGCCTGGTCTACAAAGTGAGCTCCAGGACAGCCAGGGCTATGCAGAGAAACCCTGTCTCAAAAAACAAAAACAAACAAACAAACAAACAAAAAACAAAAACAAAACAACAACAACAACAACAAAAATACCTTACACATGTCCCACTCTGTGACAGAGAATTCATGAGAAAAGTCTATGATTACTGCCCATGGGGTCTCAGTTCTCCTGTTAGAGGCACCTTCCATCATACAGGAGCCTGCTCCTCAGACCTAAGAAAACAACAATTTAGAGCACCTTTCCATCAAAGGGAGGGTTGCAAAGTGATCATTTACAAGCATTTCAAATGTCAGATTTAAAACAAGGGATCCTCCTATGGAGGCCCCAAAAACACCATATACAGAATCCCCGATACTCACAGATTGCAATAACTCTAATGGAGGAATAAATAATCAAAATCAATTGATTTATTTATGCAATGTTGAGGGATAAGCAAAATTAAAACGAGACAAACAGGAGAGCTAGGAGCTGTGGAGCTGATTGAATTATGGTAGTTACTTCTGTGTCCTCTAGGCTCTAGATCTCTTCAAGACATGACAACTGAAAAGATGAGGATATAGGCAGAATTTTACATGTCACTTTACATGAGGGCAGTGATAACAAACCCTAGTCTTTTATATCTGTTGAATGTATGCTGGAGGCCTTGGAGAACAGGATACTCTCTCCCTTTTAAGGACCAGCAGAGCAAGCATGGCAGTTCCAAACCTGAATAGCAAAAAATTCACTTGTAGAGGATGCAGACTATGAGGTATTGAAAAGCTGAATCCTACAAATTAAAGTGAATTGAGAGCATTGAGGATATTCCTAAACTACACCTTTAAGTAAGTTTGAAAAAGGATTTCCTGCCAGGCAGTGGTGGCACATGCCTTTAATCCCAGCACTAGGGAGGCAGAGGAAGGTGGATTTCTGAGTTCGAAGCCAGCCTGGTCTACAAAGTGAGTTCCAGGACAGCCAGGGATATACAGAGAAACCCTGTCTCGAAAGAAAGAAAGAAAGAAAGAAAGAAAGAAAGAAAGAAAGAAAGAAAGAAAGAAAGAAAGAAAGAAAGAGAGAGAGAAAGAAAGAGAGAAAGAAAGAAAGAGGATTTCCTGAGGGGGAAGTACAAGACCACCAACCAAATTGGGAGGAGTCATCACAGGGTTTTTTAGGTATGATTAGAATAACACACAGGAAAGAAGAAGGCCACTTTCAGAGGGCTGGGGCTCTGCTTCCTGCTCACCACAAGCCCTCCTTTTTTTGTGAACACTCAGAATCTTGAGCAGTTATGGAAAACAGCCATTACCTGATCATGTTTGTGGCAAAAAAAAAAAAAAATAGTGTAGGACCAGTACAAGTGTAAATAATAACTGTGCAGAAATTGACATGGCCCCTTCATTTATGGAAGATGGACCAGATTATGCAAAATACACTGGTGATGGCTTTTCCTATTCTCATCTGGACTACCTCTTGAATTAAGTAAGGCCCAAAACTGGAAGGCATAACTTGTACATTTTTTTCGTAAGTTGAAGTAGATAGATCCAGTTCAAATACAGGTTTTCAGGTAGAATAACACACACCTTTAATCTGAGTTTTGAGGCAGGAAAACACACACCTTTAATCCAGATCTTGAGACTAGAAGACACACCTTCAACTGGGCCACACCTTCTTCTCTAGGCCTATATAATCACGTGGAAGAAGGAAACTCTGTCTTTGCCTGCTTGCTCTTTTACTAGCAAGCCCAACTCTTTCCTGGTACTGGAGTCTATTTCTTCGGAATTCCAGCATATACTGAAGAACACCTGGGACTTCAAAAAGTGTGGACTAAGTAAGTACTGTCTTTATATATTGTTGGAATAAATGGACCTCAGCCTGTATGTTATTCTCATATATCTACTTTCAATTAATATGAAGGAACTCATTCTGTAGGTTCTCTACAGAACCCTAACTAATACAATATAATTGAAATGAGAATATATAACATTTTCCAAGCTCATACAAAGTTCAATATAGTAACTGTTGTGTTTTATGAAAAGATAGCCAGGATATGTTATATATATATTATTTTATATATTGGAGAGAGAGATTAGTATAAGACAGAGTTTTTTTAGAGCATGGGAAGAGGAGTTGAGTAGGGTTGAGAAGGGTGTAGAGGCAGAGAAAGAGAGAAAGACACACACACACACAGAGAGAGAGAGAGAGAGAGAGAGAGAGAGAGAGAGAGAGAGAGAGAGAGAGAAGAGGAGAAACTGGCCAGGAACACATGGAGAACAAGGCAGGAGGAGTGAGAGAAGAGAGGGAGAAAGTGGTTACAGAGTTAGGGAAAGGAAGAGAGTAAAAGAAAATAAGAAAGTGAGGAAGGGGGCCAACAGCCCCTTTCATGGTGAGTCAGGCGTTCCTGGGTACTGCCAGGTAACTGTTGGGTGGAGCCTAGAGAGAATCATAAACTTCCTTCATTTTGGATTCTTTAAACGAAAAGGAAAAACAAGACAGAGATGATGGTGGAGCAGGAACAGGGTCGTCGTGATCTTTAGCTTTCCTGCTGACTTTGGGAGGACATGTCTTTGGGAAACCAAAGAAAGTATGAATGGGGATGTTGGTCAAGTCTTAGGAGAGTTGGCTGTTTCCTTGCTATCCAGCGTCTGTGGAACCGTCTGTAAGTAAAGGGAGCAGGTCCAGTTGAAGCATCTGTCTGTGAGTGTAGATTGGAGCATGTGGGCTACTTCTCTGGAGCTGTCATGGGTGTTAATTTTACATAAACTCCTTGACATGACAAGATGCTGAAACTTTGTGAGTGTGGGTGAGGGTATGGGTGGTGGTAGTAGTAGTAGTAGTAAAAAAAAAATGTGTGTATATATATATATATATATATATATATATATATATATATATGTAGTAGACAATAAAGTTAAGTACATTTTGAGAGAAAAGAATTTTTCTTAGGTGTACATTTGAAACCCTTAGGTATTGGTGGTTGGGGTGAAGGAAGTTCCAGTTCCAGGGAACAGGAGAGGAACAGGTCGCAAGTGGGAATGTAGACTATTCATTGGCAGGTGTACTTGTCCAAATGGAGTCTGTTTGGTCCATGAGAGGTAGATCTGATTGTGTTTCTTGGAGCTTGTAAGTTTACAAAAGAGATAAATTTGTTAACAGCATGAACAATTTTTAAGATGAGCTTAGGAAACACAAAAGCTTTTGGTGGAGCAGAAGAAGCAAGAAGGGCTTTTTCTTCTATCTAGGATACTGAATACACACACACACATACACACACACACACACACACACACACAGGTAGTATAATGAGAAGCATTTTGAAGTATGTATTGAAAAAACAACAAACACTGGAAATTTTGATGACTTTGTGAATATGATAATTCATATATAGTTTAGCATGAGAAACACATTAGGTCTATAGTTATAAGACAACCAAAGGAAACTTATATTTGTAACAATGACAGCTGATAGTATAGATTTAGCACAAGAGACACTAAGTCTATGGGTTAAAGACAATCAACGGGAACTTAAAATTTGAACTTGTGATTATAAAAGTTAGATCATATAGTGGAATGTTTTATTAGGGTTAGGCTAGTTTATAAGAACTCTATTGATTAATGTTAGGACAGTGGCTTAACGGGGTGGGGGGGATATGAAGTATTTAGTCACTGGGAACTGAGTTTCAAAAAGGAAGTAACAGAAGGTTATGTCTGAGAAAGGTTATATCTGAACTGTGTATCCTTTATCATGAAGCATGTGAGTAAGTCAAACCTGTCTGTCTTTAATAAGAGATCTGGTAGTTGCAATTAGTAAAAAAATTGATTAATAAGCTAATAAGGTTATTAATCAATTACCTTTGGGTAAGGAGCTAGAGGTCTGTTTTCTAGCGAGAGTTAGCTTAGCTGTCAATGTAGTCATACATTTAGGAAAAATAAATTGCAATCTAGATGTCATGAATTATAATGACAGAGGTTGGTTTTCCCAGGTCCCTGCATTCTCCATTGCAACTCAGGCAGAGTCAGTGTGTCCAGTAGGCCCAGAAGACAAGGAGCTTTTTCCTGTGGAGTAGGAACTTGGGAGAAATGACTCACCTTGTCCTAGGCAATGTGAGACATTGAACTCCCTAGGTATCCTCAGGTTGACAACAAGTATAGGCTGAGCCCAGGCAATGGCAAGGCAATGGAGCACAGTTTCTCAGTGGTTATCATAACACCATCTAGGCAGTCTTGTTGTCACTGTGCCTATCTTCTCAGACACCTTGGTGGGGGGTGGGGGAGTAACTGTTATGCTTCGAGTGTCTCTATCTGTCCTAATGAGCTTAAACATTTACTGTTACAGTTAGCAGTTTCTGGGAAGATTGAGAGCTAGTATCTATTAAGAATATCCGAGTTGGGCAATCTTTAACTTAAAGCAGTGATCTTTAAGCTTTTTACTGTTACAAATCTTTAAATTAATATTTAAATTATTATTTACCAAGGCAGGATAAAAATCAGAGACCCTAAGTCAAGATGCTCTAGGGTGAGGAGGCAGTGAGGTAGGAACTGCAACTGCCCATAACAAAGATGGTGGATGGGTGGTCATGGGACTGTCATTAACTCAGATGGCACTGGAGCTACAGCCAGTCATGTGACCTCCCTTAGCTAAGATGGCACTGAAGCAATAGCATAGAAAAACTTTATCTGCCCACAAAAAAGATGGCAGACATTCACAAGACTGCACCCAGACTAAATAGTGATGAAGCTACAGCTCTGTCTGGAGCAACATCACATGTTTGTCATATCTTGGAATGGCAGAAATAATTGTGTATCAACAGATAAAAACACATAAAAAGACAAACACATAGCGATAATGGGCATGCTTTATCTGATGGACAAGAGGTCTCTCCTTTCACTATATTCAGCATCTGTTGCTGTATCCGGAGCACAGGAGCACAGGCAGAGGTTCAACCTGGTGTGAGCAGGGCACGAGTGAGGCAGGGGAAGAAAGCAAGCACCTTGGGTGTGGAGGGAGTAAAGGCAGCACTTGCAGCTGTGCTCTGTCTGCCTGCAACTCTGCTCTAGCACAACATGTTTTATGCCCCATGGGTTTGGGTCTGGCAGGGAGCAGGAAATCAAGGGGGAAAGCAGAGAGAGGAGGCTGGAGGCAGCCACAGAGGCAACGGCAAAATCATGGGAGAACACTTTCTCAGTGGTTATCATACCACAATCTAGGCAGTCTTATCGATGTGTCTATATGAGGGAGGGAGAGCAAAGCAATAAAGCATCAAGAGATGGAGGTGTTCGGAGGGTACCCTACATAGCAATCTTTCCACTTTTCTGGATGGCTATTGAGAAAGTTGTAAATGTTTTTGTTTTTGTTCTCTAAGTGCCCTTAAACAGCCATGTAGAGTTTTTGATTAGTGGGTGGCTGTGAGCTCAACATCCCTCCATGGGACCAGGGGATATTTACACTGACCAGTGTCAGGCTTACCAATTTGATGGTGTTTGGATGAATAGTTCTAGCAAGCGATCTGTTAGCTGGAAAGTTCATATGGCAGCAGGAGATGTTAACCTGCAAGTTTTTAAATCTGAGTCACAACACCAATGTTGTGTTTTACAAAAAGAAATCCAGGACAAGTTTGTTAGAGCAAGGTATTGTGAGGGTGAAAGTGGTGCCACGGCGGACCCATGTTGAGGCATCCCTTCCCCCTGAGGTATCAGCTATATGACAGGTTTAATATAGAATGCAGTTTATTTAGAGCATGGGAAGGGGAGTTGAGTAGGGATGAGAAGAGAGGAGGCAGAGAAAGAAATTAATACTGAATTCTAGACAGAAAATTTTAGAATGACACAAGTTTTCAACATCATAGAAGGGGCTATTTAGGAGAAATTAAAACAAATCTAAAAGTTATCTATTATTGTATCCTATACTGTAAAGAGTAAATAATCTCTACTTCTTCTTTTCAGGTTCCAGTTTTAAATCCAAAGTACCTCAAGCAGAAATGTCAGGGGAACTGGAAGCCAAGAGCAGGGACGACACACAGAGCCATGAACAGAAATTGTGCTACAGGTGGACCATTAGCAACTTCTCTTTTTTTTGTTGAGGAAACGGAGGAATATATTACAAGCCCAGTGTTCTCATTAAAGGACAATGACAAAATGACATGGTGTTTGAGAGTATACCCAACCGGGGTTGATTGAAAAAAACAAAGATTACGTGTCACTTTATCTGATTTTGCTCAGCTGTGAAAAGGGCTCAGTTTGGGCAAAGTTCGAGGTTTGTATCTTAAATGCCAAGGGTGAAAAATGCAAAACAGAAAGGATCCCAAGCTTTTCTAGAATACAGCCACACCAGCCCTTTGGATTTGAAAAGTACATCACTCGAGATTCCTTCTTGTCTCCAGCCCAAGTGCTAACACCAGATGACAAATTTACCCTCCTCTGCAAGGTGAGCATACTCCAAGACTCCTTCAGCATTTCTGGACAGAACCCAAGACCTGCAATCAAGGTTACAAGGTGCACATTGGAAGATGACGTAGGGGAGCTGTGGGAGAACTCCCTCTTCACAGACTGCTCCCTGTTGGTAGCTGGCCATGAATTCAGGGCTCACAAGGCCATCCTGGCAGCTCGCTCTCCAGTTTTCAGAGCCATGTTTGAACATCAAATGGAGGAGAGACTAACAAACTGTGTTGAGATGCACGACCTGGATCCCCATGTCTTCAAGGAGATGATGGGCTTCATCTACACAGGGAAGGTGCCACACCTCCACAGCCACTCCATGGCCTGTAATCTGCTGGCAGCTGCTGACAGGTATGGCCTGGAAGGCTTGATGGCCATGTGTGAGGATGCCCTCTGCAGGAACCTCTCTGTGGAGAATGCTGCACACACACTCATCGTGGCTGACCTCCACAGCACAGAGCATCTGAAGACTCAGGCCCTGCATTTCATTATAGTTTATGCTTCCGAGGTCTCTAAGACCTCAGGGTGGATGTCAATGGTGGAGTCACATCCCCACTTGGTGGTTGAAGCATTCCACTCTCTGGCTTCTGCACAGCGTGTTTTCTGGGCCCTCCCTTTCAAACAACTTAAGTGATCTTTTAGACCTACTCAGCTATGACCTACACCTGTCTTCCAACAGCAACTGGGAAATATTTTTCCCAGTGACTCCTCCTTAGACAATGGTATTGCTGGAACATTTACACTGAATCTGGGGGAGGGCAGCATGGTGGATTTGCAATAGTTCTAAATATGTTGGAATGGTGGTTGGGAAAATGGAGAGCATTGGAATCTGGAACAGTCTACCTGACATCTATTCTGTTGATATTCTCATTTAATTTTTGTCTGATGTCTTGGAATCTGGGATTGAATGTAGCTATTGGCCTGAAGCACAGACCAAAAGGGTTTCTTCAGAGAAATGTGTCTGCATTGGACTAACAGAAAAGATGACCAGGGGCTCAGAGGAAAGGAGAAATCAAACATGACTGTTTAGTCTTAAGAGAAGTGAAGGGGAAAGAAGGCTTTGTTTTTTTTTTTAAACTCAGTTTGGGGTGGGGTTGGAGGTGGGGACATCCTTGTGCAGATGGGGGCAGGGAGGAGGTATGGGATGTGGTATGGGGATTGACTGGGAGGGGAATAAAATCTGGAGTTTAAAATAAAATAAAATAAAAAATAAAATAAAATAAAAACAACTCAGTTTGGTTTGTATAAGCATGGCCCATGGGACATGACACTACTAGGAACTGTGGCCATGTTGGAGAAAGTGTGTGGGGAATTGGGCTATGCATAGACAGGCTGGTTTCCAGTCGAGCTGAGGTCTGAACCCCGAAAATTGTAATAATTCACCTACATGACACAGTAGGCATTCCCTTATGGTCCTGGAGCTCTGGTTTCTGCCTAAGTTACAGCCCCCACCCACTCCCACCCCCCACCCCCCACCCCCACCCCACCCCACCCCTGGCGCCACAGTGCCCACAAGAGAAGCTTGGCTAGAAGTCAGGTAGGCAATGGTCCAAGCTTCTGACCTTCAGGCTAAACTCCTCCCCAGTTACCTAGTAACAGTAAAGACCATAAAAAGGGCTGTTCAGCTCTACCTTGCTCTCTTACTTGTCTCTCTTACTTCTCACTCTCTTACCTCTTACCCCTCACTCTCACCCCCTCTCCCTCTCTTTGTCTTCTCTCCCTTCTCTTCTCCTCTCCTTTCTCCCTCTTTCTCTTTCTCTCTAGCCCTCTCTCTCTCTCTCTCCTACCTTCTCTCTTTCTCCCTGCCTTTCTATAAAAAAGCTCTAAAACCATAGAGAGTCTCTGCTCATCAAGATCCACTGCACTCACTCTTGCTGGTGTTGGGAACCCCTTCCCTCATCCCTTTCTCCCATAACAACCTGTGGCTTTAGCAAAGTAGGACCGGGGCTCCCAAGTAGGGCTGCCCCTTTCCACCCCTGAAGCCTGGGTCAGAGGCTTAGATGCCCACCTGAGAATGAGTGGAAGGTAGATAGCAGCCCTCTCATGCCTGACTGACCAGAGCATAGGTGGAACTCTGGCAGGGTGTGGGTCTTCCCCTTCCCCCTCTTCCCCAGGGCCCCCCTTTTGAGTTCCCAACAGAAGTGTGTTCTTGTTATAGAAAGTTTGTCCTCACTGTGGAGGCATGGCTTTGAGGTACTGTATGTGGTCAAGCTCTGGCCAGTGTCAGTCTCTTCCTGACTGCCTTTATATCAAGGTGCTCAGTTCCTCCTCCAACATCATGTCAGCTTGGACACTTTCATGCTTCTTATGATGATGATAATAGACTGTACCTCTGAAACTCTAAGCCAGCCCCAATTAAATGTCCTTTTTAAAAGTTACTTTGGTCATGGTGTCTCTTCACAGCAATGAAACTCCAACTAAGACACTTAGTTTGTGGGAACTAGAAAGAAAATCAACTGGAAAGAACGAATTTCTTAGAGAACACTTGTTAAGTTCCCAGAATAAACAGGAGAGTTCTTAAACATCTGTAATAGGTGATCCAGAGTATCTGATGCCTTCTGGTCTCCATGGCTATGATGGGTTGAATATGCTTGGCCCAGGGAGTAGCATTATTAAGAGTTGTGGCCTTGTTGGAGTAGGTGTGGCCTTGTTGGAGTAATTGTGTCATTGTGGGTGTGGACTTTGAGACCCTCATTCTAGAGGGATCCTAAGGGCTTTTTCCAGTTCCACACCCTCCTTACAGTTTTGCCCTCCAGCATGGGGTCAAGGCTAAGGCCAAGTTCCATTCTTCACCCACAGGAACATTCTTGAGTAAAAAATTTTTAGATTGTACTCACTGATAGTGATCCTTTGGAAAGTACTTGACCCTCTGGAAAGTCCCAGGTAGAGTTCAAATGCTTTTATGCTTGCTAACCAATAGATTTAAAGGTCAATATGCTTAGCAATGAGTTTGACTTGTAACCTTGCTGATGTAACCTGTGCCCCACAAAAGTATAAAAACTGCTTGTAGTAGCCATTCAGAGTCACCTTCTTGTCTCTTGCCTCAAGGGACTGATTAAGGGTGTACCCAATGTGCCAGAAAATAAACAACTTGCTTTTGCATCAGAAAAAAAATAACAAAAAACAAAACAAAACAAAACAAAACAAAACAAACAACAACAAAAAAAACCCTCATCCTGGATCCCTGGATGCCAGTCTTCTAGAAGATTTCAGATGAAGATGTAAAATTCTCTGCTCCTCTTGTACCATGCCTTCTTGGAGGTTTCCATGTTCCAACCTTGATCATAATGGTCTGAACTTCTGAACCTATAAGACAACTCCAATTAAATGTCCTTATAAGAGTTGCTTTAGTCAAGATGTCTGTTCACAGTAATAAAACCCTAAGGCAATGGCCAAACCAGCTCGTTAGACAAAACCATACCTTTATAAAATATGATATGAATATAAAAATTGATTCTGTTTATTGATTTCTTTTGTGGATTGCCTTGGTGTTATTTGTATTTTGATGCTAATCCTACCCCGATGAGGAGCGGGGTCTCATACTCAGGTGACTCCATGTGAACCTGCTCCCCATTTTAAGCGGTCACATAAAAACTGGGCAATGGAAGGGAAAGGCAGGGCTACAAGTTTTAGAGAAGGAGAGAGGAAGGAGGAAAAAGGAAGATGAGAAGGAGGGACAAAGAAAGAGGAAGATGGAGGAAGAGAAGATGAAAGAGCAGAACCATGTGGCCTGGAGGAGCCACAAGTAGCAAGGGATCTCATAGCTGGGGAATAGGGTAGTGTAGTGGTGTATCTGCCCAATTTAGGTATGCAGCTTTTAAATAGTATAATTGAGTTGTGTGTTCTTTGCATGGGCATATTGGGGTTGGCAATTTACCAATAAAAATCTGGCTGGTATTAAATATTAAGGTTATGTGGTGTTTTTCATTTGCAAATATTTAGGTGGGCAAGAGAAAGGGTGAAACTATGGAGGGGTCATTGGTGGTCTAAAGACTCACCCCAGGTAGGAGTTGCTGGGGTGAATGACCTGTAGAACAAGAACAGTAGCTCCAGGCATTCTCTTGAAGGAACAGCCTTGGCTGGCTTAGCAAGCCAGCAGAGGGAACCAGGGCCAGAAGGCCATTTTCCTCATTGGGCAAGGAAGAAATGGTGGCTACTGATTCCAGAGCCTAGCCCAAGCTAGCCTGGATTTTTAAAATTACAAGCAACAGATTCCACAGGTGTTTGCCTTCAAAGGAGTCAGTTTTAGTCCATCTAGCTCTTAATCTGGATGACTCTGGAGCAGGGTCTCAGGAGGCAGAGAATTCAGCAGGTATGAAAGTCATCTGGTTTAGTGAAATAGCAGAGCTAGCTTATATAGCTGGAGGTGGGGTAAGGATGGTTGGGGGGAGGGAAGGAAAAAGGGAGGAAGTACTGCAGTGGGGATAGGAGCCTTCTAAGCTTCTCAGCTAGATTAGTAGACTGCTGATCACAGATTCCTGAGAAGTCAGTTCTTTGACAAGGAAACAGAACCCTAACCGGCTTTATCGTGACTTGTCTTTGTGTCTATGCAGTTGAGTAGGCACAAGCCTGATTTGGTTAAAGAGTGGCCCCATTCCTGCTGTGCTTTAGTGAACCCACTACCCTCCATCCTCCTGCCATGCTGTGCCCCTCCACGGCCCCAGATCTGGGATATGGACAATTCTCTACTGTCCATTATCTGACTTGGGAACCCACAAAACAGAATTGAATTGGCATACAAACTCGTTGACTCGTTGATCAATGGAATCAAATTGAAGACCCAGGCATAAACCCACACAAGTATCAATGATTGATTTTTTTTTTTTTGGTTAAAAAAAAAAGCCAGAAATACACACTGAATAGCAGCCAGGCTCTTTAACTAATGGTGCTGATAAAACTAAATGGCTGTATGCATAAAATACAAATATACCCATACCTATTACCCCACACAAACTCAACTCCAAAAGGATGAAAGACCTCAACATAAATCCAGATACACTGAAATAAAAAAGAAAGAGAGAGAGAGAGAGAGAGAGAGAGAGAGAGAGAGAGAGACAGAAAGAAAGAAAGAAAGAAAGAAAGAAAGAAAGAAAGAAAGAAAGAAAGAAAGAAGAAAGAAAGAGAAAAAGAACAGAAAGTAGAGAATAGCCTTGAACGCATTGGCACCAAAGAAGTCTTTCTGAACAGAACATTGATAGTGTTACGACTATCAATTAGTAAGTGGGACCTCATGACACTGAAAAACTTCTGTAAGGCAAAGGATACTGTCATTTGGACAAAGCAGCAGCTTTCAAAATAGGAAAAGAATTTACCAATTTCACATCTGACTGAATGCTAATATCAAAAATGTGGGGGTTTTTTTAAATAAAAAAACTTGATGATGGGTTATTTCTTTGCTCGTGAAATGAGCCAATTCAAACCAGATTCATTATATATATATTCAGATATACTAAAGTCAAGCTTATTGGGTATCTGCTATCAGTCTGGTGACTCACTGGCACAAAGTAAGGAGGCCAGGGAAAGGGCCTATGTGCCAAGGTGGGGGAGGACCATTGAGTTAGATAGGAAAGAGCCTCTGCGGGAAGGGCAGTCTGGCATCTGGACTGGCAAGTTCAAGGTTGGGGGCAGGGTATGCCAGGTAGGGATTGAAGGAGGTTGGAAGAACCTAGAGGCCTGATTTGTTTTGATATGTAAAATATGTGCATGTCTCTTTTCCAAGGGTCAGAAACCATGCATTTGATATTAAAAAGCAAAACAAAACAAACAAACAAAAACCCAAGAAATCCAATTAAAAATTGGTACAGGTATAAACAGAGAATTCACAATAGAGAAAATTCAAATGGCTAAGAATCACTTAAAGAAATGTTCAACATTCTTAGTCATCAGGAAATTCAAATCAAAACTACTTTGAGATTTCATCTTACATCTGTCAGAATGGCCAAGATCAGTAACAAAAGAGACAGCTCATGCTGGCAAGGAGATGAACCCAGGAAAACAGTCCTCATTGCTACTAGGAATGTAAACTTTTACAACCACTGTGTAAATCACTATGGTGATTCCTCAGAAAGACAGAAATCAATTTACCTCAAGATCCACCAATACCACTGTTGGGCATATACCCAAAGGATGCTTCTTTCTACCACAGGGCACTTGGTCAGCCATATTTGTTGCTGCTGTACTCATACTAACCAGAAGTGGCAAAGAACCTTAATATACTTCAAAAGAAAAATAGATTTAAAAAATGTTGAACATTTAAACAATGGAGCATTACTCAGTTGTTTTTAAAAAGAACTGAAAGGCTGTGCTATCACATAGTTGTAGAAGGCCCATGTGCAAAAATCCCTGGACTCACAATCTTGGCTACCATCCAGGCCCATATCCACTACTTAGAGTTGGTGCACTCCAATATCTACTTCATCTATGAGCTGCTGAAGTGTATGGAGGAGCCAGTCCTGCAAAACCGGTTGCCTTTATTGACTAGGGTCCTCTACTGCCTGCTGCTCCTCAGCATGGAACAGCATCAGCTGCACCCAGCATTTCTTGTCCTGCTGGGAGACAGCGACAGCACAGGGCACTGGTACTGTGTTCAGGTCACAAGCACAAACCATGAGCCTAGTGAGCACCCCACCCACCCACCATGAGCCTCAGTTTGGCATAGAAGTGTGTAGCAGCTTGCAGCTGGCGCAGAACCTGCCCTCCCCCCCCCCCCCACACACACACACACAAATAATCCCTGCCTAGCCACAAGATCTCCCTGAGTCTGGGTAACAGCAGAGTATCAGAGTAGAGTCTCAGCAATGGTCCAATAGTTTTGGTGTTTTAGAAACCTGGAACCAGACCAACAACTCATTGCAATCCATACTTTCATGTAAAGATGTTTGGGATAGATAGATAGATAGATAGATAGATAGATAGATAGATAGATAGATAGACAGACAGATACACACGCATGCACACGCACACACACACACACACACACACACACACACACACACACACTGTATAACCCACTGCCACTATGACAAATGAATATGGGATGGAGATGTGGAAATGATGAAGGGACAGAACAGTAAACGCACAGTAGAGAGAGACAGAACTGGAGATGGGATGTGGGTGACAGTTGTGAGAGAAAGCTGTGGTGAGTGGGGGAACATGTCATTGCTGAAAAGGGCCAACAGGATGATGTACATCAGTTGAAGCTTGTGCAGACTCAGCTCCCAAACAAGCTACCCAAATATACAATTACCCAGGTTTTGAGCAATGACAGGATGCCCAATATGAAGAATGTTTCATTTTCTGGATTGGACTTCCCCAGAAGACCTTTATGATCTCTGTGATGCCCGTGGATTCCATGCATGTATATGTGGTTGGCTGCTCCAGGCCGTCTATGTCTATGATCTTAGCTGCCATTGGAAGTCATCTGAATGTCAAAGGACCTGTCAGAGGCCAGGTGGATGTCTGTGGTGGCTTGGTCCATGTAAAGTGGCACTATTATGTGTTGTGGACTTGTTAGAGAAAGTGTGTCACTGTGTAGGTGACCTTTGAGGGAGACTAATTGGGGTTGGAGATTTACTGCAACACCCAGTGTTCAAGCTCTGCCCAGTCAGGAAAAGAGCTTCCTCATGGTTGCCTGCAGAACTGAGTCTCACCCTACCTGCAAAGATATAGAACTCTCATCTCTTGGTCAGTATTTAAAACTTAGTAAAGCTTGCTTTTAAATATGGACTAATATGGTGAAATTGGATTGTGCTGGTGAATCTCAGGATTAACAAAGTGTATCCCTGGGCATGGGGTTTGTGGCTTCATGAGCTCAAGCCAAGCTCAGGATCTCTTCCTGATGCCTGCTAATCTGGATGTAGAAAGCTCAGCTACATCTCCTGTACTAAGTCTGCTTGCATGCCACCCTGTTTCCTGCCATGATAAAACTGGACTAAAGCTCCGAACCTGTAAGCAATGTTTTCATGTAAGGAGTCTATGTGGTCATGCTATCACTTCACAGCAAAAGAACACTGACTAAAACAATAACCAAGAACCAAAGAGTAGATAACTCAGTGACCTGCACTAAAACCAAATACTTTTGGTATTAGTGCAGGTCTTTAATTTTAAAAACGGTAACAATAAAATAACTCGTATAACTCTGCTATACTCCTTAATCAGTACACTATTCAGTTATCATCAGAGAAGCTTCCTCCTGCAACAGCTTGGAATAAATACAGAGATCAAAATCCAGACGAGAGAGAGAGAGAGAGAGAGAGAGAGAGAGAGAGAGAGAGAGATTTAGACGCAGAGAGACAGAGACACAGAGAGATATCTTCAAACACACAGCTCTAAATGAGATGTTTCCAATAAATCTCAGAGTTCAGAGAGCCCAAAGGAAAACAATCAGAAGCCATGAGGGAGACAGAGGGGATGGAGGGCATCAGGAAAACAAAGCCCTTTGAATCCCATTTATCTCACAGACACTGAGGCAGCACTCTCAGGGCCTCCAGGGATCTGTACCAGGTCCTCTGCGTATATACTTTAGCTCTTAGTATAGTTCTTTTATGGGTCTCCTGAATGTGTGAACAAGTCAGACTCTGATTCTTGTGTCTTCTCTTGGGTCTTTTATATTTTTCTGTTGGCTCAATCTTGTCCAATTGATTATGATGGGTTTTGTTTTATCTTATTATATTTTATTTTGTCCTTTAGTTGTTATCTTGTAGAAAGCTGTCCTTTTCTAATGAGAGACAGAAAGGGAAAGGACCCATATGGGAGAGGAAGTGGTAAAGAACTAGAATAATTGAGGAAAACACTACTCACTCAGATTATACAGTATTAATAAAGAATCTATTTTTAATTAAAGAAGGGGGAGGAGGAAGAGATGCCTGGGAAGAAAAAATATAGTAGTTTTCCAGATTTTTCAGAATGAGATAAACAGTGCTTCTAAGTAGTGCCCCTCTGGTTTTGTTTTTGTGTAATGTCATCAGGGACATTAAAACTCAGTGGTAATCATGTATCAGGACACAATTCGGCAAAGGGAGGGTAAAGTAAAGAACAGAAGTGCCTTAGTCAGGGTTCCTATTCCTGCACAAAACATCATGACCAAGAAACAAGTTGGGGAGGAAATGGTTTATTCACCTTACACTTCCACATTGCTGGTCATCAGCAAAGGAAGTCAGGACTGGAACTCAAGCAGGTCAGGAAGCAGGAGCTGATGCAGAGACCATGGAGGGATGTTTCTTACTGACCTGTTTCCCACGGCTTGCTCAGCTTGCTTTCTTATAGAACCCAAGACTACCAGCCCAGGGATGGCACCACCCACAATGGGTTAGATCCTCCCCTCTCGATTACTAATTGAGAAAATTCCTTACAGCTGGATCTCATGGAGGCATTTCCTCATGGGAGGCTCTTTTCTCTGTGATAACTCCAGCTTGTGTCAAGTTCACACACAAAGCCAGCCAGTACAAGAAGCTTGCTCTTTGAGATTCTTGGCTGTTTCTCCCAACTATGATTTCTCCTTCCAATTTTCACTGTCTCACTCAATGTTTTAGAACAATGGTTTACTTCATGCTTATAGTGTTGTTTCTGCATGTGTATCTGTGCATTACTTGGGTGTGTGCTACGCACAGTGTAGTGCCAAAGAAGTGTCAGTGACCTCCAAAGGACCAGACAGGAGCTGATCAGATTCAATCACATCAGGGTTCTTATTCAAGCTAGCTCCAGCTCAGCCCACCACCACCATACAGGATGGTTTTAGTGGAAAGTACCCTCAAACATCTATTGGTATAAGGTTTTATAGAAAGCACCAAGCTTGAAGTGAGTATTTCTAGCCTGGCAAGCATCGAATTGGAAAGCTACTGTGGCCTTTAGAATAATTGGCTAGTGCTGGGAGTCAAACCATAAAGTTAGCTTCTATTTCCCTCTGCATTGGTGGTTTTAGGCATGGGGAGGGCTTGATGGGTATTAACCTGGAAATGTTGGATTCATTGGGATAGAATGACCTGGAGACCAGGTCTTATTGGGGTTAGCCTAGAAACTGGAGCTGGGCTAAGATTTTGTTGGGGGGTAACTTGGAAATTAATGATAGGTACTGACCTGTTAGTTTACTTGAATTCAAATTCTCTAAAATAGAGTCTAAACTTAAAAAATATGGCCTTTCGACAGAAGCCAGAAGAGGGCACTAGATCCCATGAGACTGGCATCCAGATGGTTGTGAGTTGCCTTTGGGTACTAGGAATGAAACTTGAGTTCCACTGAAGGGTAGCCAGTGCTCCTAAGTGCTCAGTTATCTCTTCAGAACCTGTCCCACTTGGTTCTGATTATATACCTGTAAGTGTCCTCAGCATGTAGTTGCATTGAAGGGGAACTTGACAAGTAAGTTCTGAGAGCTTCTGGGGTACAGAGCTAGCAGAGCACACTCTCTGCTTTCAGTTTCATCTTCCTACCTTTGGTCTTGGGAATAAGGAGTTCATCCTCTGGCCTTTTCGTTTCTCCATCTTCCCACACTCAGTTGTATCCATGCTGTTCCTTGACTATTACTAATATCGAGCAGTTTCAGAGTCCATGGAAGATTTCATTATCTCCTCTATTCCAAATGTTTGCAGACCTTTGGATCTGCTGACTAGCTCTATCTTGTCTTATTGGAACTAAGATAAAATACCTTTCTGGTATAATAAATTACATTACACTGTGTAATTTATAAACCATGAAATTTATTCCTATAGTCAGGAATGATCAAGATCACAGAACATGCATTTCTTCATAAATGGCACCTTCTATGGGGGATATAATGGTAGGAAAGCCAATTGGCAAACATCTCACATCCTTTCTCCTCTTCGACTCTGTGAAAGTAGCTCAAGTAGCTCCGCTGGCCTCAGACCCAAGGTCAAGCCTGCCTCTTTTGCTCTCCAAATCCTTGCTCTACCTGAAATGTATTGGGATTCCTGGATTGCATTGTTGTAGAAGAGCACTTTCCCACTCCTGAGGATTAACATAGGACCAAACAAACTTCAGAGGCCCTACTTTTATTTCTTGTTTATTGAAAATGATTTTTTTCACATAATATATATTCAGATTGCAGTTTGCCTTCTCCCATCTCCTTTCAGCCCCCAACATATCCCTGCTCATCCGACTGCACGGTTCTCACTCCTTCCGGTTAGATGACAAACAGACAAACAACACCAGGATGAAAAACAAAGGAAAGGCACATGAGACACACATGCACTCATACACAAATGCGCAAAGCCAATAAAATACAAAATCATGAACCGAAACATACAAGTAAAAGTCTAGACAGAAAAAAAATGACCAAACAAAATATGAGAGAGGAAAAAAATACCATTCAGCATTTTGTGTAGGCTATCAACTCCTTGATGTGGAGCCTACTCATAAATGTTTATATAACCAGGGAAGAAGCTCTGTTGGAAAAAATAATCTTTTCCTTTACAAGCAGTTATGATTTGGAGAGAGCATCCCAGTCAGGAATAGGAGATTGTGTCCAATTCCCCAGTTCAGCTCTGGCACCTGGTCTGGCTCCGTGCATGCTGCCACAGTCTCTGTGAGTTCATGTATGACTCAGTTCTGTTCTGTCAGGAAGAGACTGTTTCCTTTGTTCATCCATCCTCCCTCGCTCTCACAAGCTTTCTTCCTCCTTTTCCCGTTAGTCCCTTGAACCTTGAAGGGAGGGCTCAAAGAAGGTGTGCCATTTCAGACAGTCTTCCACAGTCTCTCACTCTTTTCACATTGCCCAGCTGGGCCTTGTCTTACTTAACAAGACAAGGATATCTTGGAGGATAGAGTTCACCACATGAACTCTGAGGAGCAAGGTCTGCCTCAAACCATGAGCAAGCTGCCTAGGCACGTTCCTGTATGGATTCAGGGAGATTCAATATCCATGGAGCACACTGTGCTGTCAACTTCCCAGAACCTCTTGACCTACAGAAGAGTGTACTGTGCTGCATATTAGTTATGGATCCTTTTCTTACGCAGTAACTTTGTAGGGAATTTTGGACTCACATAAAAATTGAGCATACAAATAATAATTTAGCTTAAGTTCCTTCTCCCTTAAATGAGTTTAGTCTTAGTGGAATCTTGCATGAGTGTGACTCATTTGTTATAAATAATGTATTGACAGTGATACACCAAGAAAGGTTGGAAACTTCCATACATTAGAGTTCAATTCCTTAAAGATGTTTTGTCACAGGTGTCACACGTCTAAGAGTCACGAGAACTACGCTCAGTCTAAGGATCTATCGATCAGCATTAAAGCATGTTGCCCAGCAGACACAAAGCCCTGTTTTCAGTTTCTAAATATAATTAATAATGATGGTGATAACCACAATGATGATGGTAAAGATATTGATAAAATTCAGTTGAATGCAGTTGGTTCCTTGCCTGTTCCCTCTACCGACACCTTCAGACAGATTTATCCTAGAGTGTCTCAGAAGAAGACTCTAGATGGCACAGTGAATAGAAACCTAAGTTTCACTGGCTCCTTCTTGTAAGCTCTATAAATAAGTCAATGATAATAACTTTCACTGAATGAAATTCCAGGGCAGTGGAGGAGACATGGGAGAAGCCAAATGCTACATACCTGGTTTACAGTTGTCTAATTCAGAAGAAAATTAACTGTGACTCACACTTCAAACAACCCTAAGTAACATTGTGATAGATACTAAAAAGCAACATTGTGTCCTGTGCACCTGTGGGCATATTATATACCTTTAAAATACAGACCATTGGTTTTAGTCTTTGGTTTGTTTTTGGTTTTGTTGTGGTTTTTTTTTTTTTTTTGAGAAATTGTCAGAGGTCTAAGGTAACATCTACACTTAAAGTGGGCTTTCACAGTGTAGTCTCCTGACAGTTGTGCCCCATTACCAGCTTGTGGGGAGATGTATCAGAGGCAACAGCAGTTTCTCACACTCTTAAGTTGCCCTTGTGTGTGGCCTCTGTGAAACTGACATTTGAGTCCTTAAAAACCATACTCTCATAGCACTATCATATATTTATCTTTATTTTTAATAAAGTTGACTCTGTTTCTTTGGAAATGCTAGTATGGTGTTAGTGGCTAAACACAAAGGAAGAGTCACAGAATTTTTTGACCATTTTGATGAATATATTCTCATCAAAGTTTGCTTGAATAGGCTGTGGGAAAGAAAGGAGCACAAATTAGTTTTCTAGTGCTGCCATGGTAAAAACCTGGCAACCTTAGTGTTTTCACTTTTTCTTTCTTTCTTTTTTCTTTCTTTCTTTTTTAAAAAATTTCTTTTATTATTAGATAGTTTCTTTGTTTACATTTCAAGTTTTATCCCTTTTCCTCATTTCCCCTCCAAAAATCTCCCTATCCCATCTCCCTCACCCTTACACCCCCCCAGTACCCCCTCCCCCCCACACACACACCCAAACCTGTTCACCAACCCACCCACTCCCATTTCCTGGCCCTGGCATTCCCCTACACTGGGGCTTCAAGCCTTCACAGGACCAAGGGCCTCTGTTCCCATTGATATTCCACAAGGTCATCCACTGTTAAATATGCAACTGGAGCCTTGAGTCCCTCCATGTGTTCTCTTTGATTGGTGGTTTAGTCCCTGGGAGCTCTGTGGGTACTGGTTGGTTCATATTGCTGTTCCTCCTATGGGGCTGCAAACCCCTTCAGCTCCTTGGGTTCTTTCTCTAGCTCCTCCACTGGGGACCCTGTGCTCAGTCCAATGGATGGCTGTGAGTTCATGCTTTTTCATAAGGCATTAGTGCAGAGGACAAAGGCAGAGATTCAGAAGGAGTCCCATGGAGTCCTCAGCAGTGTACTGGAGGCTGTTGTTCTTTTCAGCCTCTAGATGGTGCCACACTGCCTGGCTTGGGCTCCCAGGCCAGACTCATGAAAGCCTCTTCTTTCCTCTCTGCCTCTTTACATTTTTCTTCCCCATTTACAAGGACTTCAGTGATGTCATTATCCACCTAGATAACCTTCTTGTCTCAGGCCCTAGCTCTGCAGAAATAGAGATAGGAAGAAGAAGTTCAAGACGCACTGTGTCCTAGCTTTTGCCTAGGTTTGTGAGAAGCAACAACAAAGTCTTACAGTCTTTTAATGTCACCTTTGTGTGTCTGGGTAGAATTTTGTCATTTCTATCCTCAAAACCAGAATGTCTTATCCTGAGATCTCATTTGTTTTAAAAATGATAGCATCTAATGTTTTTGAAATTCTCTTACAGTATCACTTTCTTTTTTAAAAAAAAATTTTTTTTTAATTTGGTTTTGATTGCTTTGCTTGTTTATAATGTTCTGGACAGCAAGAATCAAACATCAGAAATTAACTTCAGAAAACTATGGACCATTGGCTCACAAAAGATAATTATATAAATATAAATATATGTGTATATACATGTATATATACACACATATACATCTATTAAATTAAAGACTTGATAATCCTCACACACTTACACTTTTATCATTCTCACCACAGCATAATCCATTCTGTATCCCGACACAGATAAAAGTTGATTTGTGAGATCTTTAAGATTCAAGGAGGAGGCACTGAATGCCTATGGAAGCTTGAAACCCACAAAAGACATTGGGAGGAGGCAGGCTACAAAGGAGTTGCAGGCTAGCAGAATGTAGTTTTGAGTACAGAACCAAAGTTGACCCATCACATGTAGATTTAGTAGAGTCCACCATTAGACACTTAAACCATCGTCTGTCTTATTCAGGAAGAACAAACAATGTAGCTCATGCCCTGGATAACCAGGCTGCTGATATTGGTTCCAGCAAACAGCATCACTTTCTAGATACAAAGCAGAAGTCACAGAACTTGCTGACAACTTTCATGAATATGTTCTGACCAAAGTACAGTTTAGCATGAAACATCCAGAGGAATATGTAATAGTTTTCTAGCACTATTTTAAGAAATAGGCAACAGCCTAAATGCACAGGAATTCGTAAGTTTAGATCTTAAGGTCATGGTTTCTAAAGTGGAGCGATCTGTAGTATACTGGAGGTTGTCCCTTTTTTGGCCACTAGAGGACACCACTTTCCTTGGCTTTGGCTCCTAGGCCACAATTGTGAAAGTGTCTTGGCTGTTAGTCCTTTCTCTGACTTTTTGTTTCTTCCAAAGTGATTGGGATCCCAGTGATGCTATGATTCCACCCACAGAATACACAGATGATCTTATCTCAAGATATCGGCACTCCAGAAGTGGATATGGGATTCAAGCTTAGCCTTGACTGCCCAGTGAGTTGAAGGTCAGCCTGGCCTACAAGAGACCGTGCCTAAAACTTAACAAATAGATAAGTAAATGAATGGATAAAGAAAAATTAAATTAGAAATATATAGAGGGAAAACTGTCGTGATAAACATATTATCAACAAAGTAAGCTTAGACATGTGCTGTAAGCTCAGCTTCCAGACACAAGATTCTTTTGGGACCTAGCCATTATTATTATTACAAGTTTACAAAAGTAAATTATCTAGATTTTCATTCTCTACCCCCAAGCCCCAAGCAGTAATCAGTTATAATTTCAAAGGGAAAAAATAATGCTGGTGCTGAAGAGATGGTTCTGTGGTTATAAGTACTGGCTCTTCTTCCAGAGGCCCTGAGTTCAATTCCCAGTACCTGTATATGGGCTTAAAACCCTATGTAAGTCTAGGCTCTCTTTGTCCTACATGGACCCCACTTGCACATGTGTAACTGATGTCAAAACAGGCAATACAGATACACATAAGAGAAAAATAAATTGCCCAAAATTACATTAGAAAATGTATTTAGAGCTTCCTCCCTCAGGAAGAGGAGCTAACCAGGAGTACAGTTCTAACTCCTGCAAGGGTGACACCAAGGCAACCTGGCCTGAAAACTTTATTTCATATAGCAATAATAGTAAAATGTACTCTTCTTTTGCTTTGATATTTATTTATTTATTTATTTATTTATTTATAACCAGGAAAATTTATTTTCTTTCGCAAAATGAATGTGACATAATGCAAACCCAGATATCAAACATACAAGGCCAGGTCATGAATTCTTGGTGAACTGATATTGAACAACAAAAGAAGTGAAGCAAAACCACCAAACTAGACCACTCTGTAGGTTAAAAAAAAAAAAAAGGTTTATTAATAAACTACAGGGCTGACTCACGGGAGCAAGTGCAGCAGCTTGGTGGGAAACAAAGCAGATTGTATATGATGGTTTATAGGTAAAATATAATATATTTGATATATAGTTTATGGATAACAGAGCTGGGGGATGATGTAGGATGTTTAGATTAATTGGGAACCAGGTCCACTTTCCCCTAGGTAGGTGACCACAGGTGTGGAGAAAGCAAGCAGCGAGTTCAGGAAACAAAGAGAAACTCACATCATGAGGTTTCTGAGGAATGAATGCTGAGTTTAGGCTTCTGTTTAACTGGTATGAATCCTGCCATAGTATTTGCATCTCTTTGTGCTCAAAGTGACCTAGACAGTTGGCCTTGGACTGAAATCTCTGAAACTGTGAGTCAAAACCTTTACTCTTTCGGTCGTGCTTCTCAGGCATATTGTCACAGTTACAGAAAGCTAGGTATCATGGGAGCCAGCAGGCTGGGCTCTGATCTCCTGGCAGCTCTCCCGGAGAATTTCCTTTTTTTCTACCTCCTTTTCTACCATCATTTTCAACTTCTTTTCTCTCCTCTTCTTGTTTCTTCTTTTACGTGGCTACATTTTGAGTTAGGATCGATCTCACTATGTAGCTCTGGTTGGCCTGGACCACTCTAGCATGGAATGTGAGGCAATTCTTCTGCCTTGTCCTTTGGAGTGCTGCTGTGACAGATATGCGTCACCATTGGACTTTTGTTTCTTTACCCTTGTAGCTTCAAGACACCAGTCACATATAGTCCTTGGCTTTGGCTTCTCCTTCATCTTCAAAGCCATCAGTGCTAGAGTTCTATGTGCCTCAGCCATCTTCTTCCTCTTTTGGGGACTGTAGTGACTGTAGTAGGCCATAGAATAGTCTGATTAATCTTCATTCCATCCTGAATTCTCTTTTGGCATATAATCTAACATATTTGTAAGTTCTGGGTTTATGATGTGGCATCTAAGGGCAGTATTAGTATGGCTACTGTATTAAACACCAACGTTGTTTCTCTCTCCTCATCCCTTCATCTATTGATATTTCAGGATGGGTTTTGAGGTTTCCAGGGAACAGAGTCTTCACAACCTATAGTTTCTCATTGATGTAGTCACTGTATAGTGACATGCTGTAAAGACAACTGGCCTCTTGGTAACACCCCTGAGAGAGCCAAAGTCCAGGATGCCACACCCTTTCCAGGACCCAACTTCATCTGGAAGTTCAGTAGGCTGCCCAGGCCTCCTTACAGGCACAGATGATATCATAACCCCCAATGCACACCACTTCTTTCCTGTCCCTGATGAGCCATTGGCCCAATCTGGACCATGTAGCCTAGTTACCGTGGGCTACAGGTCCTGCAGTACTTCAGTAATGGAACCATTGATCTAGAAGCAGCCAGGCCAGTGACATAGCAAATGTGGTCTGTGAGACGGCTCACCTAGATCATTTCTCTCAGTCCTACAGGCTCTGACAGTTTAATAACAGCAGTGTTGTTATACATCAGGAAGAAGTTCCATTTCTCATGAACATAGATGGTGTCTACCCCCACCATACCTGATGTCTTCTTAGTTTTCTTCCACTGTTAGGCTATGCTTCCCCAGATAAGCATAGCAGGTCAAGGATTACTGGTTTCTCCTGATTATTCTGCTCAATTTGAATAGTAATTTATCTAAACAGTTTAGTTTCTGGCACAAGTTGGCAATTAATGAATTCTTTATATATTTTTTATTTTTTTATTAAAAGTGTTTTACATTTGTGTGTGTGCCCATGCTTGAACACTAGTAGTCTCAAACGGCGAATAAATGGCTGACATCTATTTAACATATCCAAGTGAACCAGGTTATTCCAGCATCCCTCAACCTTACCTGTCACAGGGTCTTTCTGGCTGGCATACCCAGCATGCCTGGCCCCCTACTTTAAACTTCTCTAGCCCAGAGGCTAAACTGCTCTTTCCCCAGATTTCCTTCCCTATATAATTCAGCCATTTTGGTTACTTGGTCATTTTGGTCCCCCTCTCTCCCCTTCCCCTTTTCTCCTGCCCCATCTCCTCACATGGCTCAGAGTCATGTTCATTTTGGGTTCTCTCAGATGTCCCTGCCTCTGGCTCTACTGTCCCTTTTATCTACAATAAACCTTCTCCTCCACCATACTTAGGAGCACGCATGTCCTTTCCTTTTTACTTCTTTTTTTAAATTCATGTGTGTGTGTAATGGCACATGTGTGGTGATGGGAAAGCCTGTTCTCTCCTTCCAATAAAGTGATTTCTAGGAGTGGAACTCAGGTCACCAGCTTGTACCCTTACTCCTCAAGTCATCTTGCCAGTTAATGATTTTTTTTAATGTACATTCTTTGTATCCTTTCATCTCTTAGAGTATAAAGTCTCTCACAATAATTATGTTCCATGTTTCATTTGGTCTCCTGAAACAAAAGTGATACATAATGTTACATCGACAGATATGATTGGAAAACTAATGATCATGGTAAGGGTAAATAAAGAGGAGATAATTTATAATAAAATTTATAATAAAATACTATAATCAAATCAGTTCTACAGTGCAACTGTTTGAGCATTATGATGTTAGAAGACATAGTGATAAAAATAGCAACTGGAATTTTCTCAAATCATATAGATCTGCTGTCAATGTGGTTGCTACTGACACCGGCCAATGCTGTGACCTCTGCTTTTGTAGCTTTCATTAAGCTCATTACTATCTAATTGTGGCATGAACAACTCTCAGGGATATGGCAAACAATGTGAAGTTTAGCTTTCTCTGTAGTTTATTTGTAGTATGGGTACATTCCTAGATATTTCAGGAATATTCAAGCTATTAGTACATGCTTTTGGGACTTGGTGGTGTGGCTTAGTGGTAGAATGTCAAGCTTGTGTGAGGTCCTAGACTTGATCTTTAGTGTTAGTAACTAAAAGAAAGTTGTTTATATGCAAAGTGGAATTCAGCTTCAGGCTTAGAGACTCATACACACTGGTTTTACCTACATGAAAGCTGGGAGGATATTCCGAGGACATGGGTTGGTTCCTCACTGCACTGACCTTACTGCAGTGTGCAACCTTAGCTTTATTCATCAAGTGTTGTCAAGGCTTGCCAATCACTATGACAACTCAAAGGATACTTATAAATTGTGCAGACTCTTTCTGGAAGTGACTTAATCTCTACTGAGAATCACTGATCAATTAGATCAGGGTTGTCCCTGGAACACACAGTAATAATCTTGACATGTGGTCAATGTGCCTCAACTCTTCTAAATATTTAATATGTTTAAACTCAATGAAATCTTTAATAACCCCTTAATGTGCAGTCTGTTATTAGCCCCAGTTTTGAAATAGGGTAGGTATTAAAGCTTATCAAAATTAAATAATTTACCAAAAAAAATAAGACTAATAAATAAAAAGGAATTTAGAGCTGGCTATGACCCTCACCTGCTGCAGCAGGTGAGAAGTGAGCCCTGCACTTCGCCTAAGCAGCACTGTACAGCTGACCTTGGTGGAGGAGGTGCAGGTGAGCTGGCCCCGGACTTGAGAGCTGGAAAGCTGGTCATGCTCCTTGCAGGCTGTAGCATTGGATGAATTAGCTGGGGGCAGTGCTGGAGAGCTTGCCCCTGTGGTGTGGGTGCAGGAGAGCTGGGGAGCTGACCAACTCAGCTACTACAAAGGCCAGATCCAGGGCTCTGAGTTGGCCCACCCCAACATCTGTCCCATCTGTGAACTGCCGGAGCACTTGAAGGGGGCCAGTCCTGTGGACCCAAAGCTGCAGGATCTCCATGACACAGGGCAACAACAGGATATCCTAGAGGAGTCCCGGTGAGGATCCAGTATTGATAGTGTTGTAGAAACCAGAGGCCTTGAACCAGACTAATGACTCCTTGCAATGAACATTTGCAAGCAAAGAAGTATGGACAAAGCATATAGTGTGTGACATACTGTGACACATTACAGCTTCTACAATGAGATTTATTTTGTTTTTTATTTTTATTTTTTTATTTTATTTTGTGGGGAGGTTGCAAGGCAAATACAAAGGGACTTGGGAGATGAGTGGGACTGGGATGCATGATGGGAAATTCATAAAGAGCTAATAGATTTTTTTAAAGGATTTTAAATGTAAGCAAATTTGTGTCAAACTTTGTGAGTGATCACAGAACTCCACCTTTTATGGTAATAGATGGTCATTCTAGAATCAATTCCTTTCAGGTACATCATGATTCCACTTATAATTACTGATCATGACCTATTACCTCCCTCTCCAGTTGCCTGGCTCACCCCTCTTCCTCTCCCCAGCCCCACCTGCCCCATCTCTCCTCACATCAGTTTCTCACCACTGGCTCAATGGAAGAAACATGATATCATAGCTGCTTCAGATCTGTAAATGACTGTATAAAGACTGGTGGGAAAGAGTCAGGAACATCCATTGAAAAGATGTGTGTGTGTATGTGTGTGTGTGTGTGTGTGTGTGTGTGTGTGTGTGTTGTATTTTCACTGCTGATATGGTAAGTTGGCTACAGTTGCTCGGTAACTACAGAAAGCTGTGAGTAAATTCTAAAAGTTAAAAATGGTGCTGGCCAATGACTATAGAGGTCTCCACATTCCCTTCCCATCATCATCATCTCTACCATGAACAATGTTGGGAAACAACAACCCAGTCACTCCAAGTTTTGATTTTCTCCTCATGCACTCCTTGTGCTTGGCACCCTCTCTTAGCACCCTTTTGCCCAGTTATGCAAGCCCAAAAGTTAAATCTTCAACTTAGAATTGCTTCAGAGTAGGTTTTTTTTTCTTTCTGCTTTTACATATTGGCTGGCAGAACTCTAGTACTACTATCCTTCATGACCAACATCTCAGGTCTCTCTCCCTCCTTTTGTGGGGGCTACAGTCCCACGGTGAAGGCTTTATCCAAAGCATCTCATTTAGTCCCATCTACCTCCCAAAGGTCAGTCTACAGAGGCTACCAACATGTGAACGTTTATCCACTTTCAACATAAGTTTCAAAGGGCTATGGAAACTGGGATAACAGACTCCCAGGACACAGAGTTAGGGGAGTCAGTGGACCCTCCCTCATAGTACAGAGCTGCCCACAGATACTCACTGATGCCTTGTACTTTCTGTGTGACATTTCTCACTTGTCCATAGAGATCATACAAGTTTCTAACACTGGGGATTGCTGTAGAGGATGAAGGAGGAGAATGAGTGTTCAGCGCTTGGGTCATGACCATGCAGGGCAGGTAGTGACACAGAATGACCACTAAATGCCATGAGTGTCCCATAGTCACCTGTAAAGATCAGAAGCCAATATGCTGGGTATGATCAGAGACTAGAGAGTCTGAGTCAGTAGTCTTTAAATATCCATGTAGTCCATTAAAAACATTTTAGTAAGTTGTCAGCCTTACAAATGAAACTTATTACTGGGGAAAAAAGAAATGAGAGTATCTGTATGAAATTTGCAAAATGATTTCAAAGTTACCAATGTGAGGACGTGTGTAACTCAGCTCTCTTGCCTTGGAGTGGGGAACATGAGATGGGAGAGTCAGTTTGGGGGCCTTGGTCTCTCATTTCACAGATCTCTTCAAATGAATGTGCAACTCAAGTAAAATCATATTGGTTTTGGTTATTGGAAACAAAGTTGCCTGCTCCACTTCCCATCCCAGGCTGTGACCTCCTCAGTCCCTCCTCTTAGTAACTTCCAAGCTTCTGTGGCAGCTGGTAGCAGCCTGCACCCTCTCTCTGAAGGGGGGCACGAGGCAAAACAGCAGGAATTGGGACTCAGTCTGCAGGATGGGCCTGCTATGTTTTGGCAAATTACAGCAAACTTGGTCAGTTTTTTGTTTTTTGTTTTTTGTTTTTTGTTTTTTGTTTTTTCTGAAATCCATCCAATGTTCCCTCTTGAATTTGTTCCAGGTGCTCAGTTGGCGCACCATGGACAGAATGTCTTTACAAAAGGGATTGTAAAGTGAGCTGTCTTGGCAGGTAAAGGCACTTGCGGACCTTACTCAAATCCCAGAAACCCAACTTAACGTGGAAAGACAGAACTGACTCCACAAAGTTGGCCTCTGACCTCCATATCCACAACCACAACCACACATCATTGTACACACACACACACACACACATGCAGTGATAATAATTTATAACAATTGGGATGGAAAGGTGATTGTGACGAATAGCTCAATGGAGAGTGCTTGCTTGGTATACAGGAGACCCTGGGGTCAGTTTCCAGCACCGAAAAGCAACTAAGTAAAAAGCAATTTGTTTGGCTTTTGTCCCAAAGGACTCCCATGTTCTAGTGAAGTCCCCTTGCTGTATGTGCTTTACAGAACCCAAACAGGAACAAAATAAAAGCCACTGCAATTGGCCCATGCTTTGTCCTTTCCACACTTCATGCTTCAGGTGAGATGGGAGCATTCAGGTGGGGAGGCTCCAGACATTCACCCGGTGCAAAGTCCTTGATCACAGCTGAACAATCCTTAATCCAGGACTGTTAAAAGCATTTGGTGTGAATTAGGTTTTTGTTTTGTTGTTGTTGTTGCTATTTTTAAATCACAGTACCTTGAGAAGAAAGAAGCTATCAGTGTGCCCCATTTACAGACAAAGAAGTCAAGGTACAGTATTTTGCCCAGTCACACAGCTCACAAATGGCAGAGGTGTTGACAGCCCAGGTTTCCAGCTGCAGGATCTGCCTCTGAAGAGCACATTTTTGGCAAGCAAAATTTGCTGACCTCCCTGAGGCAGGCCTAGCCAAATGACTAGAGTAATCACACCCGTTTATTGTGGCAGGTGGGTTTGCAACATGCATAGTTGCGGGGCTTCTAGCATGACGTGTAACCCAAATTACACCTAGTAGAGCAGACGCAAGGATAAACCAAACTCGGCATGTAAACAGAACTGAATATTGTTTAGCTATTTAAACAGGAGAGCAGGTCCTGTTATTGGTGACGACATGGATGGATTCAGAAGATACTGTGTTAAGTAAACTAAGGCAGATATCACATGATCTCATTCATTTGTGGAATATGAAAACTCTAACTCACTGAAGGACAGAATGGTGGTTATTGGAGGCTTGGGTATTTAAAGGAGAAAGGGAGCTATGAAGACAGATCTGGAGATCAGGAACTGCAGAGACAGGAAAGAGATAAGTGATTACCTGGTCCGGGGAGACAGGTCTGGGTGGAACTCGGAGATAGTTGTTAATGGTTATGGTGCTTCTGAAAGAAGTAAAACGTAAAAACAAAATTTTAGGCCTTTAGGCCCAGGCTTGGGAATGTGGCCTCTGTGGCCCAGTGCTCCGAGGTGTGCTGGTCATAAAACAGATAGCGACATTCTTCCACCCACCCGCTTCCTGGGTTCAATTCAAAGAATGGCACCCTGACCATTACTGGAACCTGCAATGCAAATGTGCTATTGTTAGGGGCCTCTTAGATTGTTAGGGACTCTTAGGAACTGTCTTGAGAGATAACCTGACACTTGTGACTTTGCACTTCCTTGTGACTCTTAACTGGTATCTTTGGTATCTTCCAACAACGCCCTTCCCACTTCCTTGAGTTGTGGTTTCTTCCTTTAAATACCCCCTTATCCAGCTACTCGGGGTGCCACAGTCCCTGCGTGGTGTATGACCGTGGGCCCGAGAGCACTCTTGAATAAAAATCCTCTTGCAATTTGCAGCAAGACCGTTTCTTGTGGGTGATTTTGGGGTGTCACCTCTCCTGAGTCAGAACTTGGGGGAGTCCTCACGTTGTGGGTCTTTCACTTCTTTCCTGAATACTCTTCTGAAATCAATGGTACTGATGGGTGCATAACTCTGAGCAAAATGAAACCATTGGCTAGTGCACGTTAGGAGAGAAGGCCCTACGATGTATATGAAGTTCTATCTTTACTCTACGAGGAGGAAGAATATCATTGACAGACAAGGATGGGACATTTAAGCTACTTCGATGCCTAGAAATGGTGAAGGGGAACACCAGTTTGCTTCTGAATCAAGATTCGCTCGAACCTCCTGTCTTACTTGAATGCTAAATGAATGCAGAAACTGAACCTTTCTCATCTTAAGTCTCAGACAAAGATTCTGGAGTCAGACTGATGGTCCAAATTCAAGTGATTCAAGTGGCTAGGCAGCTGTCCTGGCAAGTGAGCACATTCATGAGGGGATTGGGGAAGGAGTGAAGCTGTACTTAGTGCATGCATGGCAGCCTCTATGTTATCCTGTTAGCATTCCTTCTAGGCTCTGCCCAACAGTTACCAGCAACAGCCAGGTAGGTCTGGCTTGCTATAAACAGTACTGTTTGGACTCTCTCTCTGACCCTTTTCTCTGTTCCTGCCTTACCCCCTCTCTTAGGCCTATCCTTCCTCCTCCCCCTCTCTCTCCACTCCTTCCAGCCCAGCCTCTTCCTTTTTTTCTCTCTCTCCCTCCCTCCCTTCCTCTCTCTCTCTCTCTCTCTCTCTCTCTCTCTCTCCCCCTCTCCCCTCTCTGTCTCTACTCCCTTCTCAACCTCCCTTCCTATGCTCCCAAATAAACTCTATTTTATACTAGAGCCATCTTGTGACTTGTAGCTGGAGGGTGGGACACCCCCTTTCGCTGCACCATACCGCGCTTTACAAAACCTACCACCCTCGCCATAAACGTCAATTCTGTACTTTGTTTCATATTATGAGTCAGGCGTTGACCTGCAGTAGTGGGGCTGACTGAGATGCCTGGCCCAAGTACAGTGGCTGTAAAAGCAGAGAAGATACCAGGGCTAAGGAGGGATCTAGTTGATGGCCCAAGAAAGCTTCTCCCACGCCTGAGTGGGATTGTCCATTTTATCAGCTAGGTCTCCATTACATGCTTCTGTGTATGCTTAGCAGAAAACTGCCTATTTAGAAACCTTCCCTCATTAGTCTCTGAAGCCTTGATAGAAGAAAAATATAGTTAGAGAAAAAACAAAAACAAAAACAAAAACAAACTATGGTTAGAAAAATCAAGTAAACTTAGGGTAACGTGTGAGGCTCTTTTGGCCCCATAGCAGGTGATTAGCTACATCAAGGAAAAGCTACACCCAGGAATTAGAGCACCTGATCAAGTCCCGCCTGTAACTCACTGGGTGTGCAACCTGAAACTGCTAGTGTTGGCTTCTTCCTCTGACAACCAGAGGAATATCAACCAGAATAGTTGATGCTGGGAGCCTTTCGGTGACTGGTTTTAAGGCTTCAACAGTTACCAGCTGTGTTCCCTCAGTGTTTCCCCATCCTGCCTGTGGCCAAGGTCACTATAGAGACAGGCACTGAATAGTGACTTAATTAGAAACAATTGTGTTGTATTTTGGGCCTCCCTGGTGTTCCTTGGCTCCCTGCACTGTTATGTGACAGCTCTCCTCTGGAGACGAAGGGTCCTTTCCTGTGAGTAATGGTTCTAATTTATAACTAGTCAAACAGATTTCCCCTTGCACAGTACTGAGTCAACTGTGGGAGGGAGGGTGGGGTTGGGCTGTTTCCATGGAGATGCAGACTATTTTGTAAAAACACTTGGCCTAGAGGACAGTTAATGAGTCACAAGCAGAGATGGGTGGGGCAAAGGCAACTGCTTTCAATGAAACCTTCCTACAGAGAGTTCCGTGGGAGACCTCCAGCAGTAAATCAGGCTTGTTCCTTTCCTATGTGGACATTTTCTTCTATCTCTTTCTCTGGACAGAAGTTCTGTAGATAGTCCTTTGCAGTTGCACATATGTTGAAAAACGACAAGATTAGTTCTAATAAAATAAATTCTGTTTCCTTGTGTCAGTCCTAAGATTTGCAAGAGAAAACCAGTTTCACAGTTTTGAGCCAAATTTGAAGCAAGCTTAATCAAAGACTGACCAGGATGGTCTCTAACTAGGTCCACTCCCTGGAATCCCAGCAAGAGGTGACAAGACACTTGTAAGGGCTTCTTGAGGACAAAACCAAAAGGCCACCATATTTCCCATATGGCTTTGCTATTTTCCAAGAACTACAACTCTAGCATTCCAGGAAGTTACCTGGCCCTTGGGCAGGTGGGGCTTACAGGTTAACTCTTACACTATAGAATCTCCATATAACTACCCTACTGGACAAGTTTATGTGACGCTATTCTGTCTCCTGTATACAAGTCAAGCATGATGAAATTCATTCCTCACTGGATTCTTTTTAGCTGATTATGAGTGGGGGTGTTTTTCAACTGGAAGAATCTGAACTACTGACCAACATGATTTCAGGCTAGAAAATCTATATCAGACAGGACTCCTCTGCAAATTACTAACTCGTTGAACTCAGCAAACATGTATCAAGCAGTCAGAGAAGCAGTGGTGGTGGCAGTATCTTGGGAGGATTCGTCACAAAGCTCAAGTAGGTAGTTTTGGATTAATATTTCTCAACCTCACACATCGCATACTAGGCAGGAACAGGATATAGACATGACCTTTGGGACATGACATGATAATAAAGTTGGTCACTCAGTTGTTTATCTAGAGTTTGTTTTGAAATAGAGTCTCAATTTATTGTTACAGGATATTTGACCACACTTCAAACCCTGAGATTATGTTATTTACTGGAGAATCCTGTTTCTAGTTGTGGTGTGGCTCAGTCCTAAGCACACAACTTTAATCCAAGAGTGTCTGTTTATTGTAAACAAGATTAAATAAAGTCAATATAGGTCAACAGGCAGAGCAAGCAACCAGTTGACAGAGAGCAAAGAGAAAAAAAAAGAGAGTAAAAGGAAGACAGGAGGATGGATAGAGGGATGCACAGGAAGTAGAAGGGAGTGGTATTCAATCTGAGGGGTTTTTGAGACAGCATGGAGGAGAACTTGCTTTTGGGATGTCAGCTGTGGAGAAAGGGCAGCTGGGTGCTTTCTCTGCCTCTCTGAGCTAGCAGGCTTTCACCTCAGCATCTGGCTCCCTAGTCTTCACTGGTAAAATCGAATGAGTGAGATTTTGTTAAACACAACAATTTATAGTCTTGGTTATCCTAGCACTTGTTACTTGGCCTAGATTGACTTTCAATTTGTGGTGGTCCTCTTGCCTCTTCCTCTTAAATGCTGGAATTACAGATGTAAGTGAGTTTTGTTTTTATTTTTGACAGGATCTTGCTATGCACTTCAATGTCCTGGAGCTCAAGATCTTTGTGAGTTCTGAGAGTATGGGCCTGCTCTACACACCTAGCCCAGTTAGATCTAACTGAGCTGTAGCCACAGAAGAGACACCATGCAGAGACAAGCAAATATATAAACACTGTAAGGACAGCTTTTGCCTCTGGTTGTTTATGGTCTAGGTGAAAGAGAAGATCAAAGGCTGTGGCAGTCAAAGAAGGTGGTACATGACAAGATTCTTAGAGGATGAGGAACAAAGAGGAAAGGGCATCCTGGGAAGAGACAAGACTGGAATGACAGTGCAGAGGTTGGATTCTAGCCCCAGAATCTTGTTCCATAATGACAGGCCAAAGGAAAGTCAGAAGCAGGGAAAATCATGGTGTGGGGATGCTATTAGAATATAGGATTCATTAGCAAGATTGCAGTGATAATGGAGCCAACTGGAAAAACTGCAGAATCCAAGCAGGAGGCAACTTAAGCACTTGGGAAAGCTAGGCACAGTGGCTCTTGTAGGAGAATTGTCATGGGTTTGAGGCTAGTTTGTGCTACATTGTGAGTTCCAGGCTAGTAAAAGGCTAGGAAAGATACAGGATCAAACAAAAGCTTGCTGTATGACCCTGTCAAGCTAGGAAAAGATCAAAAGAATGTAGAATTCAGCCCTACTATATCATTATAATAAAGATTAAAAGTCCCAGCATAATTCTGTAAATAATGAAAGATCTAATAAATTATAGCATTAAAGTGATTTGAGAGCCAAGTGGAAGAAAACATTTAAAAAACAAAGAAAATACACTGTTGTTACAAAGCCATGTGAAAATTTTAAGAGAAAAATTTATTTACAATGATACCTCTCAATAGTCAAGAATAATTGGTGAATAAAAACTAGAATGTAAAGATTTATGCTTTTAATAACAAAGAGATTAATAATGGGATTTTAAAGTCCTTTCCTCCCCTCTCTCCTTCTCTCTCCCTCTCTCTCTCTCCCTCTCTCTCTCCCCCCTCCCCCTCTCTCCCCCTCTCCGTCTCCCTCTCCCCCTCCCCTTCTTCCTCTTCCCCTCCCCCTCCCTCTCTCTCTCACCTGTCTTGAAACAGGGTTTCCATATGTGACTCTGGTTATGCTAGAATTCAATTTGTAGATCAGACTGGCCTTGAACTTGCAGCAAACCTCCTGCCTCTGTCTCCTGAGTCCTGGAATTATAGTTGTGTGCTACCATGACAGAAAAATTAACCTTTTAAAAATCTGTGCTGTGTGCATGTGTATGTATGCATGTGCCATAGAAGGTGGACAAAGGTCAAATGGTAACTATATATACTTTGCCTTCTGTGTTGTTTGATGCAAGGTCTCCTCTTGTTCTTCTAAGTGTGTTCTCCTGCCTCTGCCCCCTGTAGAAGCTCTGGGATGACAGGCTTCTACCCCTGCCCCTGCTTTATGTGTGTCCTGGAGATTAAGTCCTCCTGCTTGGATGGCAAGTGCCTCATCAATTAAGCCATATCCCAGACCACAAATTGCAACTTCTGCTCCTGAACCTAGCCTTATGGGGTTCTAGAGATTTGAGCTTCAGTCCTCCTGCTTGTGTGGTAAGTGCTTTATCAATTAAGCCATCCCCCAGACCACAAATTACAACTTTTTAATAAATCAATTAAATTCGTTACAGCTTCATAGGGGTCTTGGTTATTTCATCTTAGGCTATACCTACCTTAGGCAGCTACCATTACCACTCTGGGCTTAAGGACAGTGGCTAGCGTTATAACAGCTCTCAACTCTAGAGTGTTAGAAGCCTTGGCTTAGAACCTCCGTGGAACTCATCCAGCAGTTAGACTGTAGTTTGCCTCTCCAGTTCTCTGTATTTCCACACTATATCATCTCTGGTGTCTGCACTCTGTCATTTCTGCCCCCAGCTTCTGTCCAGAAGTCTTCAGCTGCTTTCTTGCTTCTGCCCCTGGAGCTGCTTCTGCTGCCTCCTCTATTTGTGTTAGCTCAGCTTGGACCTAAGCTTGTAACACTAGGGGGCAGCATAGGAAGGTGTCTGACCCTGGACATGGACAGCCAAACCACCTTCCTGACACTGCCAGGTTAGTGTGTAGTGAGGGTCACCAGAGGAAGTGCTCCCCACTGGGTGAAATGGCTCCTAGAATTAACTAGTGCTTGTGATAGCGAGCATCTACTCAAGCTGTTTATAACAGTCATGTCTAAAAGATGGAGCTAGAGTTGCAGCAAGTGTGACTTACTCAAGGTGCCCAGAATACTTGGCTGCCACAATGGCTGTTTAGCTAGCTGCCAAAGGGTTTCTTGGTGACAGTCCTCTCTTCAAGGCAGCTGGACACCAGAGAGAGGATCAATAATTGTTACTTAGAGTCTAATTGCACTGCTGTCACCATCTAAGCTTACTTAAAGGAAAAACAGAACAAAAACTTTGAATGAGATGCTTAAGTTTGTATTTTATCAAACAGTATTTAACAGTGCCTGGCTACTAATAAATACCCATGGAGAGAGAGGTGACCCGTGTTCACCTGTCTCAGCAGAGCAGAGCACAGCATGGAGGGAGCAGCCAGATTCTGAGTAGCCCAGAGGCAGTTCTGGCACACAGGGCACGCACATAAGGAGAACTCTTGTGAGGAGATTCAGGGAGGCACATTAGTCCCTTTAGGCATTGGAAGGAAAGAAGAAACATTGATAGTTTGGGATTAGGGGAGTTAGATGGCAGAAACTAAAGTTATAAAAACTTCTGTCTCGAGAAGTCAGTAGAAGGGAAATGATATGTAAGAAGAACCAGTAGAAAGCATACAAAATACTTCTCCTTTATTTTTTAACTAATGAAATCCATAGTTGCTTGGAATAAATTTGGTCTTGGTCTCTATGTTACATTGGGTGTTTATTATCATTAATCTGTACTTTTAAGAAGAATTCAGGATGTGTTGAGGGTGGGCCAAAATTCAAAAACACTGTGTAAAGCACATTAGAACAGGAACAGGTTTTTTGTTTCTTTTTTTAAAAAAATACAGATAGGGACAACATCCTGCTTCTGATTGTCTAGACATCTCTTTGGGTGGTCCTGTACCATCTCCAGAGCTGGACATCTTCAGGACAATAAAAACTAAGCCCTAAAAACAGAGGGGACATGGATGAAGGAAATAAAACATCCCTGTGCTGGCAAAAGTTGGCAATGGAAGTAGGGGCCACGATGTTACATTAGCAAAGGGCTGAATTCAACCAAAACTCAAAACAGACAAGGAAAACATTGCCTTCTGAACCTGCAAGCCAATTTGCCCTGTGAATATCTAGAAGCCAAAAGACCAGACCAAGAGTCCAACCTCTGACATGGCCTGCGTGTGATCTTGGGAAAGTCACTTGCAGCTGGTCATCTTTTACTATAAAACACAACTCAACTAGATGACCTCAGGGCCCCTAAGTGACACCAGCATTCTGTCCAGCATTCTGTCCAGCACTCTGTCTGTAATTCAAAGGGAAACTCTTTCTTTACATGCTCAGACATGCCCTGTTCACAGCTCCACCCCATCAGCTCACCCATGTGTAATTTCACACAGAGGAGAAACTACTAGCTGTTATTTTACACAGACTCAGACCAGAACTTTTATTGGGTGGTCAGGAAAACAATAGCAAGGCAGAACCAGGTTCCCTGCTCTTTGCTTCTCTGAAGTTGTTTGTAAAGTAAATTTGAGCAACAAAGCACCTTCCACCTCAGGGACGCTTATATCTTCATTTGTTTTCCTTTCTTTCCTTCTTTCTCTCTCTCTCTCTCTTCCTTCCTTTCTTCCTTCCTTTCTTTCTTTCTTTCTTTCTTTCTTTCTTCCTTTCTTTCTCTCTTTCTCTCTTTCTCTCTTTCTCTCTTTCTCTCTTTCTCTCTTTCTTTTCTTGACAGGGTCTCCACCTCTTTGCTCTATTTTCAAAGCCAAGAGCTGGTGGCCACTTCTCCTCCATCTTTCTTCCTTCTTCCCTCTTGTCTTTCTAATGAAGCAAGCTCCTCTGCTTTTAGAAACACATGATTAAATTGCTGCTTCACAGACAAGACCATAACCTCCCATCTCATTCTCCTTGGCCATTAAACATACCTATAAGCTTTTTGGCCCATAAGGTAACCTATTGGCAGATCCTGAGGATTCAGTCTGGTTATCTTTGTGAGACAGGAGTTTATTGTTCCTACCTTTCCTACTAACCCCTCCCTCAGCCTCCAGGTAAAGATTCTTTATTTTTAAAGTTAAGGAAACAAATAGACTCAGTAGCACATGTGTGTTTTCCAGTTTTGGGGAGGCCAGGGGCAGAATATTCAGCATGTATCCTGAATACAACAACAGTGAGTTTGAGGAAAGCCTGGCTGTATATAATTCTGTAAGACGGAGGAGCAGGGGAAAGAGGAGGTGGAGGAGGATGAGGAGGAAGAAGAGAACAAGAAAGAGGAGGATGAGGAGGAGAATCAGCTGCAACAAAAGCAGCAGCAAGAACTGTGAGGAGGTGGGGGAGATGGCTCTGCACTTAAGAGCCTGAACTGTTCTTGCTGGGGACCAAAGTTTGGTTCCCACCACCCACACTGTGCAGTTCACAACTGACTGTAACTCCACTGCCCCAGGTAAGCTGATGTCTCTGGCTGCTGTGAGCACTCATGCACGTACCACATACAGATATAGTTAAGAACAATAAAGTAAACGAGAGTTACTTCTTGTAGTACATGCTAGGCCATAGGTTGTCTTCTGAGTCACTAAATATTGATTCTGGGGAGGTGAAAATATTACTAGCATCAGTGTTTTTCATGGGTAATTAGTGTTCTACCTGGAATAGATAAGACAGAATCCCAGACACTGAAAAGTCAGTTTTTCCTTTTTAGCACAAGGGATATAAAAATAGCATGCTTAATTCTGTGGGTGTATAAATTCCTTGAAAGCAGGTCTCAGTGGCTGAATACACCCTGGAGTTTTTCATTCCTGCCCCACAGAATTCTCTTAGTTGTAGGGATCTTTTAGAAAGAAAGTTTGGTCCTGCTTCAGAACTTAATTTGCTTCTACCTTCAGCCCTAGGACCATATGGAACTGGGATCTGTAGCACTAACAAGAGTGAATTCTTTAACACGAGACCATAAATAAAAAAAATTTAAATTTGATTTCCAGGCCTTCCATCTATTGAGGCTGTAAACTCCAGATTTGATGGTGTGCTGTTACCATTTTTGTCAGTGGGACACAAGCTAGAGTCTCCTGGGAAGAGGAACCTTAGTTGAGAAACTGCATTAGTCAGATTAGCCAGTGGGTGTGTCTGTGAGGTATGATCTCTATTGGTGCAGGAGGTTCAGTTCACTGTGGGCCATGCCACTCCTGGGCAGGTGGTCCTGGGCTGTATAAGAAAGGAAGCTGAGCAAGCCCTGGTAAAGCAAGCCATGACACAGTGTTCCTTCATGGTCTCTACTTCAGCTCCTGCCTCCTTGTTCCTGCTTCAGTACCTGGTCTGTCTTCCCCCAATGGTGAATTACGATGTGGAAGAGTAAGTCAAGTAAACTCTTTCCTCTCTAAATTGGTTTCGGTCAAAGTTTTATCATAGCAATACAAAGAAAACTAGCACAGATGGCTTTTAACTCTCCTTGCTCCTTCTATTTCTAAGAACTGAACATAGGCACTCATCCATGCTAGAGAAGTGTTCTACCACCAAGCTACATCCTCAATCCTACTTCCTATAGGAATGGTAGAAATTTATGCATTTAGCATTTATTGGGTACCTGTCCAAAAGCATGTAATCTTGAAGCAGCCCAGAGATGGCTGAAGATGAGGCTGGCTTTCCCAGTGGTACTCATCTGCCAGCTCTGCACTCATGCGGACAGGTTGGCCCTGGTAGACTAAAACTTGTGAACTTCCCGTGATTGTTCAGTGATGAGACAAGAACCCAAGTTTCCTTAGGGCGATGTCCGTTTGGTTGATTAATTATTAAAAAGATTGCCCCATTTTCCACTAGCAAGGAAAAATAGACATCATTCTTTAGCTTTTTCTTAGCATCTCCTTGAAGCAACATTTTATCTTGCACTCTCTGGCCCAGAAAGGAAACAGATTTTTTTGTGAACAGGATGGAAATGTTACATTCCAAAGCTTTCTACTGCTGCATTTGATTCTGATAAACAAAACTGAGGAAATGCTGTTGGGAAAAGGGTTTTCTTAGTCTTCTGTTCAAATATACATAGCTTTTCTGAATATTAATGTGACAGATTCTTGACTTTGGCAGTTTTTCCTTTACAGAGAAAGATATTTCAATTCTGGTTGTGATAGAACACTATGGAAAGAGGCCAGACAAAAGAGACAGACAGGCCTGGTTCAGTCCTGCTACTCTAGCTGGAATTTTTCTGATACTTAACCTTTAGAACACCTCAATTTCCACGTCTAGGAAATGAAACAATAGCCACTTAAGGTAGGCAGGGTCCTGAGTTTACAACAACAGAAATCAGTTCCACAATTTATCACACACTGAGGTTGCTGGGTTGCTTTTGGACCCTGTAGAAAGGAAGATGAATAGGTCAAAGTAGGCCATGAGCTGCAAAGATACCTGAAGCATGTTACAAAGCCAGTCTGAAGGAGCTATGTGGCCTGAAACGTGAAGGCTGGTTGACCCATCCTGCCTTTTCTATGCAGGAAAACTAGTCCCTGTGTTCTTGGTACACACACATCCAAGTCCATGGAATGAGTAGGATGCAGCTATTTGATGAACTTAGGTCATCCCTAGCAGTGAAAGAGTTTGGAAGATAAGTACCCAGCGTTGCAGTTTCTATAGAAAAAGGTGGATTCTTCTCATCTTCCTGTCCACTAGAACCCTTAGAAAACTTCTAAGAACAGGAAGGAAGGAAGGAAGGAAGGAAGGAAGGAAGGAAGGAAGGAAGGAAGGAAGGAGAAGACAGGAAGGATGACAGTAAGATATAAAGGACAATAGGAAGGAAGGAAGGGAAGGAAAGAAAAACAATGTAGTTTTAAGAAAAAATCTCAAACATTTGGTTTCACCAATAAATATTCAGGAACCAAATGTTCAGGTGAGAGGCTGCTAGGTCAGAGAGGCAGAGAAAGCACCCAGCTAACTTTCCTCCTTAGCTGTCATCCCAAAAGTAACCTCTTTTTCCACACAGTCTTAAAAACCCTCAGACTCAAGGTCCCTCCCTGCTATTTTCTGTGCATCTCTCATTCTGTCCCCCTCTCTGTAGTTTTTTCCTATGTTCACTCCCTGTCAACTGGTTGCTGCTCTGCCTCCTGACCTATGGTTGATTTTAATCCTGTTTACAATAAACAGAAAGCTCTTGGATTAAAGATGTATGCTAGGGCTGAACCACACTACAACTAAAACAGATCAAATACCCTGCAACAAAACAAGGCAAGAAGAAACATAAGATAAGAAGGCATTAAAAAAAGAGAGATTTTAAAAGGATGGAAAGCTGGCTCAGTGGTTAAGATCCACATTTGATTTCTAGCATCCACATGGCAGCTTATAACTGTCTTTAACCAAGGTGTCAGGGGGATCCAAGGTCTTCTTACATCTGAGGGCACTATGTGTACATAGTGCACACACACACACACATACACACACCACCCATACACATAAAAAACAAAAATGAAAAAAAAATAAGCAGAAAGGAAAGAAAGAGAGGGAAGAAGGAAGATCAACAGAAAAAAGAAAGCACAGGACCAGGAGGTGGCTTGGTTAGTAGGTACCTGAGTTTGGACTCAGAAACTGAGTGAAAGCTGAGTATGGTGGTGTAGCACACCTGTAACACGGTGCTGGGGCATTTTAGGAAATAATATAATTCCTGTAGCTCACCATCCAACCAATCAGTGGGCTCCAAGCTGGCTGTCTCAAAAAAAGAAAGACAAAAGGAGAGAGAGAGAGAGAGAGAGAGAGAGAGAGAGAGAGAGAAGGAAGCAAGGAAGGAAGGAAGGAAGGAGATGGAGGAAAAAGGGAGGAAGAGAGCTGATATAGAAATTTGGCTCCCACGTGCACACAAACACATGTGCACACTCCTACAAAACACATATATACTACATACCACCTGTCTTAGTTAGGGTTTTACTGCTGTGGACAGACACCATGACCAAGGCAAGTCTTATAAAAAAACATTTATTTGGGGCTGGCTTATAGATTCAGAGGTTCAGTCCATTATCATCAAGGTGAGAGCATGACAGTATCCAGGCAGGCATGGCACAGGAGGAGCTGAGAGTTCTATGTCTTCATCCAAAGGCTGCTAGTGGAAGACCTTCAGATGATGCCACTCCCTGGTCCAAGGATATACAAACCATCACACCACCCTAGAATAAAGGCAGAGAGGGGTGAATGTCCACTGTAGTTCTCTTTGTGTGACAGTAATCTCTCCTTTCCCCTATATTTACACCAACAAAGGAAAAAGCTTCCTATGCAACTCAGTGTTGACAGTGCCCACAGCCCTCTGCCTGAGGGAATACCAAGTCTCATCACGACTATGTTCATCTCTGAAGTCAAAGCCTCTGTGTGGTCTCCATTCCTTCACTGGCTCTGATTTGATTCACCTAACGTTCTATAGTATGGAAAAAGAATGATAAAGTTAGCTATCATCCAAATATCCCACATAGATGAGGAGTTGACATCCATTTCATTATGTAAATACATCACACAGCAGGGGAGAAGATGTTGATAAAACTGCAGTTCATACTTCTATATCAAATCACAGACTAAAGAATATTTTATTTACCACCTTCATCCTTTATCCCTTTATCTTCAGCCCTTACTGACTAATGCTCTTCCTAAAAAGCATGACCCAAAATCCTACTCTGTCCTTGAAAATCCTAAGGTTCTCCTGGATCCAGCCATCTTCTTCCTTGCCTCAATATGTGGCAGCATCAATTGTTCCTTAATATTTGCAATCAGTCAAAACAATACTAGCCAGATACTCTAATCTACTCTTGTACCCAGCACTCAAGAGGCTGAGGCAGGGGGATAGAGTATTCAAGGGCAGCCTGGGCTACATCACAAAGGCAAGGCTAGTTTGGGCTACATAATGAGATTTTGTCATAATAAATACATAAACCTATCAGAACAATCAAAGAGACACTGAAGCTGGCCAAGGCCTGCTTTTCTTTGTGGCATCAGGAAACCTTAAATGATTGCCATAGTTTCCAGTTAAATTGTTCTTTGGATACTAGCACCTGAAACACAACAAACTCTTCCCTCCAGATGGAAATGGAGGTTGCATAACACTGAAAGGGCAGGTCATATCTTGCCCTCCCTTTGATAAGAGTCAGCACAAGTAATGTGCTTTCTTGAACTCAGAGATGCTCTAGCATTTTATAACTCTAAATAGAGACAGTGGGCCAGAGGCAGCCTGGGATCTCAGAAGGCATCTGAGTTTGGGAGGAGGTTGGCATGTGTTTCTAGCTCTCACGCTGTGGAGTATGATGCCGCCTTCAGGAGGACAATGTTCAAACTCAACTAAAGTAAAAGACACTCATGCTGCCTGTTGAAGAATAGATGGCTTGTTGGTGGTAGAAAGAAATCCACACGGTAGAGTGACCAAAGATCACTGAATTATATGTTGACTGGTGAGTGAGAGAAATAAAAAGACTCAACAGCAAGAAAACCCATTTGATTTGTTCTTGTCTGCCTTAATCCCAGATGTAGCTCTCTGTATCTGATCTCTCTATATATTTTTCTTGAGACAGAATTTCCCCTTGTAGCTCAATCTGGCCTTGAATCTATAACAATCCTCCTGCCTCAACCTTTCAAGTGCTGGGAGTACAGGCTTGAGCCAACATACCTGGCTACTATATTTTCAGAGTTCATTTTATCTCTTAGCTAAATTCATGTTACTAACCAGTTGTTTTTCATATTAGACTTTCCCTGTTAAAATGACCACATTCTTTCTGTCTCCTGGCTGCACTCTGATTAACACAATCACCAAGCACTAATTATCTTCCTTAGATGATCAAGTATCTAAGAAAGATATAATTAGTTCATTTTTAAAAATCTACTAACACATTGATTTTTTTGGAGTGTATAATAATAGAACTGTGGTTCTATCTAGAAAGAAGACACTTTGTTCCTTAGAAATACATACTGAAATATTTACAGTGAGTGCTATCCACTATTTGTTGCAAAAATAACCTGGGTTAGGAGACATTAGGAGACAGAAAAGTGGGGAGTATAAAGAATATAAGATTATCTTTGAGTTAAAAAAATTTGGCTACATGCAAAAAATACCATATATTTATATAAAGACTACTTAATTCTTGCATATTTTAGAAACTTTAGAAAATGCAAAGCAAATACAAAATAGCTTAGCAGTCCTTAAGATAACTGTGTCTTCAATAAACATGTTACAAATATTTATAAAAGAGAAAGAATCTATTGCTCATTCACTTCCATGTGATTCGACTCTAGCTGATGGACCTCAGTGGTCTCTAGAACAGAGGTTATCTCAGCCCTGAAGATGAGTACTTCTGAATGGTTATCCCAGAGATGGCCTGAGGACTGTTCTATGAACTGGGAAGAAGACACATACTTTATGCTTTGTCTGTAATCGTAGGGACTGTGCTTGAGGGCTCCGTAAGCCCTCTTCACCCAGGAGCCTCACTGTGCTACCCCAGAGTTGGTGCAGAGGCAATGCCTTCTTAGTATCGTCTTAAGTCCAATTCTGCACTTCAGGCCTGGAATGTTTCCGTATGTACTAATCAAATGAACTGTTAAGTAACACTGTGACCAAGGCATATAAAAGGAAGCATTTAATTATGGGCTTACAGTTTCAGAGGGTTAGTCCATGACCATCATTGCAGAGAGCAAGTCAGCAGACAGGTAGATATGGGACTAAAGCTTACATCCTGATTCAAAAGTTAGAAGCAGAAAGAGACTGGACTTGGAATGGCTTTGAAGTCCACCCTGAGTGACATACCTCCTCCAACAAGGTCACACCTCCTAATCCTTCCCCAAACAGTTCTACCAATTAGGGACCTTTGATTCAAACAAATTAGCCATGGAGGCCATTCTCCTTCAAGTCACCATAGTCAACTTATACATATACGATCCTAACCTTCTTGTCATTGTGAGGGTGAATTTTTCCTGAACATTTTAGGAGATAGTTTCTGGCTTTTCGGCTTCATTTAACATGACTACCACTAGTGAATTTCTAGTCACCCAAGTGAACCAGCAATTAAAACTCCTCACTGTCCTATTTTCAAAGTGAATTAATGTAGTCCATTTCCTTGTTCATTTTACCCCAATCTCAATCTGTACAATCTTAACAGTTTCTAAGTGTATAAACCTTTCCTTGACTTTACAATTGGCTCATGTACCAGCTTTTGATTCTAGTGTGTTTATGATAGGTGGGGTCTAGGCTTTGTTAATTTCTCAGCTGTAAGGAATCTTAGGCAGTGAGTACTTGGCTTTCTAACCATTATAGAGAAGTGAAGCCTATGGCCACCAAGACTCAAGCAATGAGCGCAAACCTGTAAGGGTAGTCAAGATGCAGAGCAGCTGATAATCTTCCTGTGTCACCTTCTGGATGAGGTTTCTAGAGAGAGTAAGCAAGCTGCAACACATATAGAATCCAATAATAGCTAATATTTATTATAGTCAATACATACTCTTTTCCAGGGTACTTCTTTAAAAAAAAGATTTATTTATTATATGTAAGTACACTTTAGCTGTCTTCAGACACTCCAGAAGAGGGTATCAGATTTCATTACAGATGGTTGTGAGCCACCATGTGGTTGCTGGGATTTGAACTCGGGACCTTCAGAAGAGCAGTCGGCGCTCTTAACCACTGAGCCATCTCGCCAGCCCCTTCCAGGGTACTTCTATCTGTAGTGCAGGACAGGATCTTGAAGATTATATAGTTAA